>NW_022262059.1:0-33942 GCF_002021735.2 Oncorhynchus kisutch | reverse complement strand
AAAAACATTTTATCCAGAGTGCTCAAACATGATTTAGAGCTTGTTTATGGAAAAGTGCTTATTTCTGCATTTCAATGTTGCAACTTGCTGAAAACTGTCCACGGTGTCATTTCATCTCAACCTAGACACAGCGCAGCAAAAAATTGACATCCAGAGTGCATCAAACATGATTTAGAGCTTGTTTATGGAAAAGTGCTTATTTCTGCATTTCAATGTTGTAACTTGCTGAAAACAGTCTACAGTGTTTCATAACATCTCGAATAAACATAACAAAAAACATTTTTATCCAGAGTGCTTCAAACATGATTTAGAGCTTGTTTATGGAAAAGTGCTTATTTCTGCATTTCAATGTTGCAACTAGCTGAAAACTGTCCACGGCGTTCATTTCATCTCAACCTAGACACAGCGCAGCAAAAATTGGACATCCAGAGTGCATCAAACATGATTTAGAGCTTGTTTATGGAAAAGTGCTTATTTCTGCATTTCAATGTTGCAACTTGCTGAAAACTGTCTCCACGGTGTCATTCATCTCAACCTAGACACAGCAGCAAAAATTTTTATCCAGAGTGCATCAAACATGATTTAGAGCTTGTTTATGGAAAAGTGCTTATTTCTGCATTTCAATGTTGCAACTTGCTGAAAAATCCACGGGTTCATTTCATCTCAACTAGACACAGCACAACAAAAATTGGACATCCAGAGTGCATCAAACATGATTTAGAGCTTGTTTATGGAAAAGTGCTTATTTCTGCATTTCAATGTTGTAACTTGCTGAAAACAGTCTACAGTGTTTTTCATAACATCTCGAAAAAACATAACAAAAAATTTTTTATCCAGAGTGCATCAAACATGATTTAGAGCTTGTTTATGGAAAAGTGCTTATTTCTGCATTTCAATGTTGTAACTTGCTGAAAACAGTCTACAGTGTTTCATAACATCTCGAATAACATAACAAAAACATTTTTATCCAGAGTGCTTCAAACATGATTTAGAGCTTGTTTATGGAAAAGTGCTTATTTCTGCATTTCAATGTTGCAACTTGCTGAAAACTGTCCACGGTGTTCATTTCATCTCAACCAGAACAGCACAGCAAAAAATTGGACATCCAGAGTGCATCAAACATGATTTAGAGCTTGTTTATGGAAAAGTGCTTATTTCTGCATTTCAATGTTGTAACTTGCTGAAAACAGTCTACAGTGTTTCATAACATCTCGAATATAAACATAACAAAAACATTTTTTTATCCAGAGTGCTTCAAACATGATTTAGAGCTTGTTTATGGAAAAGTGCTTATTTCTGCATTTCAATGTTGCAACTTGCTGAAAACTGTCCACGGCGTTCATTTCATCTCAACCTAGACACAGCGCAGCAAAAATTGGACATCCAGAGTGCATCAAACATGATTTAGAGCTTGTTTATGGAAAAGTGCTTATTTCTGCATTTCAATGTTGTAACTTGCTGAAAACAGTCTACAGTGTTTCATAACATCTCGAATAAACATAACAAAAACATTTTTTATCCAGAGTGCTTCAAACATGATTTAGAGCTTGTTTATGGAAAAGTGCTTATTTCTGCATTTCAATGTTGCAACTTGCTGAAAACTGTCCACGGCGTTCATTTCATCTCAACCTAGACACAGCGCAGCAAAAATTGGACATCCAGAGTGCATCAAACATGATTTAGAGCTTGTTTATGGAAAAGTGCTTATTTCTGCATTTCAATGTTGTAACTTGCTGAAAACAGTCTACAGTGTTTTCATAACATCTCGAATAAACATAACAAAAACATTTTTTATCCAGAGTGCTTCAAACATGATTTAGAGCTTGTTTATGGAAAAGTGCTTATTTCTGCATTTCAATGTTGCAACTTGCTGAAAACTGTCCACGGCGTTCATTTCATCTCAACCTAGACACAGCGCAGCAAAAATTGGACATCCAGAGTGCATCAAACATGATTTAGAGCTTGTTTATGGAAAAGTGCTTATTTCTGCATTTCAATGTTGAACTTGCTGAAAACTATCCACGGTGTTCATTTCATCTCAACTAGACACAGCACAACAAAAATTGGACATCCAGAGTGCATCAAACATGATTTAGAGCTTGTTTATGGAAAAGTGCTTATTTCTGCATTTCAATGTTGTAACTTGCTGAAAACAGTCTACAGTGTTTTCATAACATCTCGAATAAACATAACAAAAACATTTTTTTATCCAGAGTGCTTCAAACATGATTTAGAGCTTGTTTATGGAAAAGTGCTTATTTCTGCATTTCAATGTTGCAACTTGCTGAAAACTGTCCACGGTGTTCATTTCATCTCAACCTAGACACAGCGCAGCAAAAATTGGACATCCAGAGTGCATCAAACATGATTTAGAGCTTGTTTATGGAAAAGTGCTTATTTCTGCATTTCAATGTTGTAACTTGCTGAAAACAGTCTACAGTGTTTTCATAACATCTCGAATAAACATAACAAAAACATTTTTTATCCAGAGTGCTTCAAACATGATTTAGAGCTTGTTTATGGAAAAGTGCTTATTTCTGCATTTCAATGTTGCAACTTGCTGAAAACTGTCCACGGTGTTCATTTCATCTCAACCTAGACACAGCGCAGCAAAAATTGGACATCCAGAGTGCATCAAACATGATTTAGAGCTTGTTTATGGAAAAGTGCTTATTTCTGCATTTCAATGTTGTAACTTGCTGAAAACAGTCTACAGTGTTTTCATACATCTCGAATAAACATAACAAAAACATTTTTTATCCAGAGTGCTTCAAACATGATTTAGAGCTTGTTTATGGAAAAGTGCTTATTTCTGCATTTCAATGTTGCAACTAGCTGAAAACTGTCCACGGCGTTCATTTCATCTCAACCTAGACACAGCGCAGCAAAAATTGGACATCCAGAGTGCATCAAACATGATTTAGAGCTTGTTTATGGAAAAGTGCTTATTTCTGCATTTCAATGTTGTAACTTGCTGAAAACAGTCTACAGTGTTTCATAACATCTCGAATAACATAACAAAAACATTTTTTATCCAGAGTGCTTCAAACATGATTTAGAGCTTGTTTATGGAAAAGTGCTTATTTCTGCATTTCAATGTTGCAACTTGCTGAAAACTGTCCACGGCGTTCATTTCATCTCAACCTAGACACAGCACAGCAAAAATTGGACATCCAGAGTGCATCAAACATGATTTAGAGCTTGTTTATGGAAAAGTGCTTATTTCTGCATTTCAATGTTGTAACTTGCTGAAAACTATCCACGGTGTTCATTTCATCTCAACTAGACACAGCACAAGCAAAAATTGGACATCCAGAGTGCATCAAACATGATTTAGAGCTTGTTTATGGAAAAGTGCTTATTTCTGCATTTCAATGTTGTAACTTGCTGAAAACAGTCTACAGTGTTTTCATAACATCTCGAATAAACATAACAAAAACATTTTTTTATCCAGAGTGCTTCAAACATGATTTAGAGCTTGTTTATGGAAAAGTGCTTATTTCTGCATTTCAATGTTGCAACTTGCTGAAAACTATCCACGGCGTTCATTTCATCTCAACCTAGACACAGCGCAGCAAAAAATTGGACATCCAGAGTGCATCAAACTTGATTTAGAGCTTGTTTATGGAAAAGTGCTTATTTCTGCATTTCAATGTTGTAACTTGCTGAAAACAGTCTACAGTGTTTTCATAACATCTCGAATAAACATAACAAAACATTTTTTTATCCAGAGTGCTTCAAACATGATTTAGAGCTTGTTTATGGAAAAGTGCTTATTTCTGCATTTCAATGTTGCAACTTGCTGAAAACTATCCACGGTGTTCATTTCATCTCAACCTAGACACAGCGCAGCAAAAATTGGACATCCAGAGTGCATCAAACATGATTTAGAGCTTGTTTATGGAAAAGTGCTTATTTCTGCATTTCAATGTTGTAACTTGCTGAAAACAGTCTACAGTGTTTTCATAACATCTCGAATAAACATAACAAAAACATTTTTTTATCCAGAGTGCTTCAAACATGATTTAGAGCTTGTTTATGGAAAAGTGCTTATTTCTGCATTTCAATGTTGCAACTTGCTGAAAACTGTCCACGGCGTTCATTTCATCTCAACCTAGACACAGCACAGCAAAATTGGACATCCAGAGTGCATCAAACATGATTTAGAGCTTGTTTATGGAAAAGTGCTTATTTCTGCATTTCAATGTTGTAACTTGCTGAAAACAGTCTACAGTGTTTCATAACATCTCGAATAAACATAACAAAAACATTTTTTATCCAGAGTGCTTCAAACATGATTTAGAGCTTGTTTATGGAAAAGTGCTTATTTCTGCATTTCAATGTTGCAACTTGCTGAAAACTGTCCACGGCGTTCATTTCATCTCAACCTAGACACAGCGCAGCAAAAATTGGACATCCAGAGTGCATCAAACATGATTTAGAGCTTGTTTATGGAAAAGTGCTTATTTCTGCATTTCAATGTTGCAACTTGCTGAAAACTGTCCACGGTGTTCATTCATCTCAACCTAGACACAGCAGCAAAAATTGGACATCCAGAGTGCATCAAACATGATTTAGAGCTTGTTTATGGAAAAGTGCTTATTTCTGCATTTCAATGTTGTAACTTGCTGAAAACTATCCACGGTGTTCATTTCATCTCAACTATACACAGCACAACAAAAATTGGACATCCAGAGTGCATCAAACATGATTTAGAGCTTGTTTATGGAAAAGTGCTTATTTCTGCATTTCAATGTTGTAACTTGCTGAAAACAGTCTACAGTGTTTCATAACATCTCGAATAAACATAACAAAAACATTTTTTATCCAGAGTGCTTCAAACATGATTTAGAGCTTGTTTATGGAAAAGTGCTTATTTCTGCATTTCAATGTTGTAACTTGCTGAAAACTATCCACGGTGTTCATTTCATCTCAACCTAGACAGCACAAGCAAAAAATTGGACATCCAGAGTGCATCAAACATGATTTAGAGCTTGTTTATGGAAAAGTGCTTATTTCTGCATTTCAATGTTGTAACTTGCTGAAAACAGTCTACAGTGTTTTCATAACATCTCGAATAAACATAACAAAAAAATTTTATCCAGAGTGCTTCAAACATGATTTAGAGCTTGTTTATGGAAAAGTGCTTATTTCTGCATTTCAATGTTGCAACTAGCTGAAAACTGTCCACGGTGTTCATTTCATCTCAACCTAGACACAGCGCAGCAAAAATTGGACATCCAGAGTGCATCAAACATGATTTAGAGCTTGTTTATGGAAAAGTGCTTATTTCTGCATTTCAATGTTGTAACTTGCTGAAAACAGTCTACAGTGTTTTCATAACATCTCGAATAAACATAACAAAAACATTTTTTTATCCAGAGTGCTTCAAACATGATTTAGAGCTTGTTTATGGAAAAGTGCTTATTTCTGCATTTCAATGTTGCAACTTGCTGAAAACTGTCCACGGCGTTCATTTCATCTCAACCTAGACACAGCGCAGCAAAATTTGGACATCCAGAGTGCATCAAACATGATTTAGAGCTTGTTTATGGAAAAGTGCTTATTTCTGCATTTCAATGTTGCAACTTGCTGAAAACTATCCACGGTGTTCATTTCATCTCAACCTAGACACAGCACAGCAAAAATTGGACATCCAGAGTGCATCAAACATGATTTAGAGCTTGTTTATGGAAAAGTGCTTATTTCTGCATTTCAATGTTGTAACTTGCTGAAAACAGTCTACAGTGTTTTCATAACATCTCGAATAAACATAACAAAAACATTTTTTTATCCAGAGTGCTTCAAACATGATTTAGAGCTTGTTTATGGAAAAGTGCTTATTTCTGCATTTCAATGTTGCAACTTGCTGAAAACTGTCCACGGCGTTCATTTCATCTCAACCTAGACACAGCGCAGCAAAAATTGGACATCCAGAGTGCATCAAACATGATTTAGAGCTTGTTTATGGAAAAGTGCTTATTTCTGCATTTCAATGTTGTAACTTGCTGAAAACTATCCACGGTGTTCATTTCATCTCAACTATAACAGCACAACAAAAATTGGACATCCAGAGTGCATCAAACATGATTTAGAGCTTGTTTATGGAAAAGTGCTTATTTCTGCATTTCAATGTTGCAACTTGCTGAAAACTATCCACGGTGTTCATTTCATCTCAACTATACACAGCACAACAAAAATTGGACATCCAGAGTGCATCAAACATGATTTAGAGCTTGTTTATGGAAAAGTGCTTATTTCTGCATTTCAATGTTGTAACTTGCTGAAAACAGTCTACAGTGTTTTCATAACATCTCGAATAAACATAACAAAAACATTTTTTATCCAGAGTGCTTCAAACATGATTTAGAGCTTGTTTATGGAAAAGTGCTTATTTCTGCATTTCAATGTTGTAACTTGCTGAAAACAGTCTACAGTGTTTTCATAACATCTCGAATAAACATAACAAAAACATTTTTTTATCCAGAGTGCTTCAAACATGATTTAGAGCTTGTTTATGGAAAAGTGCTTATTTCTGCATTTCAATGTTGCAACTTGCTGAAAACTGTCCACGGCGTTCATTTCATCTCAACCTAGACACAGCGCAGCAAAAATTGGACATCCAGAGTGCATCAAACATGATTTAGAGCTTGTTTATGGAAAAGTGCTTATTTCTGCATTTCAATGTTGTAACTTGCTGAAAACAGTCTACAGTGTTTTCATAACATCTCGAATAAACATAACAAAAACATTTTTTTATCCAGAGTGCTTCAAACATGATTTAGAGCTTGTTTATGGAAAAGTGCTTATTTCTGCATTTCAATGTTGTAACTTGCTGAAAACTGTCCACGGCGTTCATTTCATCTCAACCTAGACACAGCGCAGCAAAAATTGGACATCCAGAGTGCATCAAACATGATTTAGAGCTTGTTTATGGAAAAGTGCTTATTTCTGCATTTCAATGTTGTAACTTGCTGAAAACAGTCTACAGTGTTTTCATAACATCTCGAATAAACATAACAAAAACATTTTTTTATCCAGAGTGCTTCAAACATGATTTAGAGCTTGTTTATGGAAAAGTGCTTATTTCTGCATTTCAATGTTGCAACTTGCTGAAAACTGTCCACGGCGTTCATTTCATCTCAACCTAGACACAGCACAGCAAAAATTGGACATCCAGAGTGCATCAAACATGATTTAGAGCTTGTTTATGGAAAAGTGCTTATTTCTGCATTTCAATGTTGCAACTTGCTGAAAACTATCCACGGTGTTCATTTCATCTCAACCTAGACACAGCACAGCAAAAATTGGACATCCAGAGTGCATCAAACATGATTTAGAGCTTGTTTATGGAAAAGTGCTTATTTCTGCATTTCAATGTTGTAACTTGCTGAAAACAGTCTACAGTGTTTCATAACATCTCGAATAAACATAACAAAAACATTTTTTTATCCAGAGTGCTTCAAACATGATTTAGAGCTTGTTTATGGAAAAGTGCTTATTTCTGCATTTCAATGTTTCAACTTGCTGACAACTGTCCACAGCGTTCATTTCATCTCAACCTAGACACAGCACAGCAAAAATTGGACATCCAGAGTGCATCAAACATGATTTAGAGCTTGTTTATGGAAAAGTGCTTATTTCTGCATTTCAATGTTGCAACTTGCTGAAAACTATCCATGGTGTTCATTTCATCTCAACCTAGACACAGCACAGCAAAAATTGGACATCCAGAGTGCATCAAACATGATTTAGAGCTTGTTTATGGAAAAGTGCTTATTTCTGCATTTCAATGTTGTAACTTGCTGAAAACAGTCTACAGTGTTTTCATAACATCTCGAATAAACATAACAAAAACATTTTTTTATCCAGAGTGCTTCAAACATGATTTAGAGCTTGTTTATGGAAAAGTGCTTATTTCTGCATTTCAATGTTGCAACTTGCTGAAAACTGTCCACGGTGTTCATTTCACCTCAACCTAGACACAGCACAGCAAAAATTGGACATCCAGAGTGCATCAAACATGATTTAGAGCTTGTTTATGGAAAAGTGCTTATTTCTGCATTTCAATGTTGTAACTTGCTGAAAACTATCCACGGCGTTCATTTCATCTCAACTATAGACAGCACAGCAAAAATTGGACATCCAGAGTGCATCAAACATGATTTAGAGCTTGTTTATGGAAAAGTGCTTATTTCTGCATTTCAATGTTGCAACTTGCTGAAAACTATCCACGGTGTTCATTTCATCTCAACTATAGACAGCACAGCAAAAATTGGACATCCAGAGTGCATCAAACATGATTTAGAGCTTGTTTATGGAAAAGTGCTTATTTCTGCATTTCAATGTTGTAACTTGCTGAAAACAGTCTACAGTGTTTTCATAACATCTCGAATAAACATAACAAAAACATTTTTTATCCAGAGTGCTTCAAACATGATTTAGAGCTTGTTTATGGAAAAGTGCTTATTTCTGCATTTCAATGTTGCAACTTGCTGAAAACTGTCCACGGCGTTCATTTCATCTCAACCTAGACACAGCGCAGCAAAAATTGGACATCCAGAGTGCATCAAACATGATTTAGAGCTTGTTTATGGAAAAGTGCTTATTTCTGCATTTCAATGTTGTAACTTGCTGAAAACAGTCTACAGTGTTTCATAACATCTCGAATAAACATAACAAAAACATTTTTTTATCCAGAGTGCTTCAAACATGATTTAGAGCTTGTTTATGGAAAAGTGCTTATTTCTGCATTTCAATGTTGCAACTTGCTGAAAACTGTCCACGGCGTTCATTTCATCTCAACCTAGACACAGCGCAGCAAAGATTGGACATCCAGAGTGCATCAAACATGATTTAGAGCTTGTTTATGGAAAAGTGCTTATTTCTGCATTTCAATGTTGCAACTTGCTGAAAACTGTCCACGGTGTTCATTTCATCTCAACCTAGACACAGCACAGCAAAAATTGGACATCCAGAGTGCATCAAACATGATTTAGAGCTTGTTTATGGAAAAGTGCTTATTTCTGCATTTCAATGTTGTAACTTGCTGAAAACAGTCTACAGTGTTTTCATAACATCTCGAATAAACATAACAAAAACATTTTTTATCCAGAGTGCTTCAAACATGATTTAGAGCTTGTTTATGGAAAAGTGCTTATTTCTGCATTTCAATGTTGCAACTTGCTGAAAACTGTCCACGGTGTTCATTTCATCTCAACCTAGACACAGCACAGCAAAAATTGGACATCCAGAGTGCATCAAACATGATTTAGAGCTTGTTTATGGAAAAGTGCTTATTTCTGCATTTCAATGTTGTAACTTGCTGAAAACAGTCTACAGTGTTTTCATAACATCTCGAATAAACATAACAAAAACATTTTTTATCCAGAGTGCTTCAAACATGATTTAGAGCTTGTTTATGGAAAAGTGCTTATTTCTGCATTTCAATGTTGCAACTTGCTGAAAACTGTCCACGGTGTTCATTTCATCTCAACCTAGACACAGCACAGCAAAAATTGGACATCCAGAGTGCATCAAACATGATTTAGAGCTTGTTTATGGAAAAGTGCTTATTTCTGCATTTCAATGTTGTAACTTGCTGAAAACAGTCTACAGTGTTTTCATAACATCTCGAATAAACATAACAAAAACATTTTTTTATCCAGAGTGCTTCAAACATGATTTAGAGCTTGTTTATGGAAAAGTGCTTATTTCTGCATTTCAATGTTGCAACTTGCTGAAAACTGTCCACGGTGTTCATTTCATCTCAACCTAGACACAGCGCAGCAAAAATTGGACATCCAGAGTGCATCAAACATGATTTAGAGCTTGTTTATGGAAAAGTGCTTATTTCTGCATTTCAATGTTGTAACTTGCTGAAAACAGTCTACAGTGTTTTCATAACATCTCGAATAAACATAACAAAAACATTTTTTATCCAGAGTGCTTCAAACATGATTTAGAGCTTGTTTATGGAAAAGTGCTTATTTCTGCATTTCAATGTTGCAACTTGCTGAAAACTGTCCACGGTGTTCATTTCATCTCAACCTAGACACAGCACAGCAAAAATTGGACATCCAGAGTGCATCAAACATGATTTAGAGCTTGTTTATGGAAAAGTGCTTATTTCTGCATTTCAATGTTGTAACTTGCTGAAAACAGTCTACAGTGTTTTCATAACATCTCGAATAAACATAACAAAAACATTTTTTATCCAGAGTGCTTCAAACATGATTTAGAGCTTGTTTATGGAAAAGTGCTTATTTCTGCATTTCAATGTTGCAACTTGCTGAAAACTGTCCACGGTGTTCATTTCATCTCAACCTAGACACAGCGCAGCAAAAATTGGACATCCAGAGTGCATCAAACATGATTTAGAGCTTGTTTATGGAAAAGTGCTTATTTCTGCATTTCAATGTTGTAACTTGCTGAAAACAGTCTACAGTGTTTTCATAACATCTCGAATAAACATAACAAAAACATTTTTTTATCCAGAGTGCTTCAAACATGATTTAGAGCTTGTTTATGGAAAAGTGCTTATTTCTGCATTTCAATGTTGCAACTTGCTGAAAACTGTCCACGGTGTTCATTTCATCTCAACCTAGACACAGCACAGCAAAAATTGGACATCCAGAGTGCATCAAACATGATTTAGAGCTTGTTTATGGAAAAGTGCTTATTTCTGCATTTCAATGTTGTAACTTGCTGAAAACAGTCTACAGTGTTTTCATAACATCTCGAATAAACATAACAAAAACATTTTTTATCCAGAGTGCTTCAAACATGATTTAGAGCTTGTTTATGGAAAAGTGCTTATTTCTGCATTTCAATGTTGCAACTTGCTGAAAACTGTCCACGGTGTTCATTTCATCTCAACCTAGACACAGCACAGCAAAAATTGGACATCCAGAGTGCATCAAACATGATTTAGAGCTTGTTTATGGAAAAGTGCTTATTTCTGCATTTCAATGTTGTAACTTGCTGAAAACAGTCTACAGTGTTTTCATAACATCTCGAATAAACATAACAAAAACATTTTTTATCCAGAGTGCTTCAAACATGATTTAGAGCTTGTTTATGGAAAAGTGCTTATTTCTGCATTTCAATGTTGCAACTTGCTGAAAACTGTCCACGGCGTTCATTTCATCTCAACCTAGACACAGCGCAGCAAAAATTGGACATCCAGAGTGCATCAAACATGATTTAGAGCTTGTTTATGGAAAAGTGCTTATTTCTGCATTTCAATGTTGTAACTTGCTGAAAACAGTCTACAGTGTTTTCATAACATCTCGAATAAACATAACAAAAACATTTTTTTATCCAGAGTGCTTCAAACATGATTTAGAGCTTGTTTATGGAAAAGTGCTTATTTCTGCATTTCAATGTTGCAACTTGCTGAAAACTGTCCACGGCGTTCATTTCATCTCAACCTAGACACAGCGCAGCAAAAATTGGACATCCAGAGTGCATCAAACATGATTTAGAGCTTGTTTATGGAAAAGTGCTTATTTCTGCATTTCAATGTTGCAACTTGCTGAAAACTGTCCACGGTGTTCATTTCATCTCAACCTAGACACAGCACAGCAAAAATTGGACATCCAGAGTGCATCAAACATGATTTAGAGCTTGTTTATGGAAAAGTGCTTATTTCTGCATTTCAATGTTGCAACTTGCTGAAAACTATCCACGGTGTTCATTTCATCTCAACTATAGACACACACAAAAAATTGGACATCCAGAGTGCATCAAACATGATTTAGAGCTTGTTTATGGAAAAGTGCTTATTTCTGCATTTCAATGTTGTAACTTGCTGAAAACAGTCTACAGTGTTTTCATAACATCTCGAATAAACATAACAAAAACATTTTTTATCCAGAGTGCTTCAAACATGATTTAGAGCTTGTTTATGGAAAAGTGCTTATTTCTGCATTTCAATGTTGTAACTTGCTGAAAACAGTCTACAGTGTTTTCATAACATCTCGAATAAACATAACAAAAACATTTTTTATCCAGAGTGCTTCAAACATGATTTAGAGCTTGTTTATGGAAAAGTGCTTATTTCTGCATTTCAATGTTGCAACTTGCTGAAAACTATCCACGGTGTTCATTTCATCTCAACCTAGACAGCACAGCAAAAATTGGACATCCAGAGTGCATCAAACATGATTTAGAGCTTGTTTATGGAAAAGTGCTTATTTCTGCATTTCAATGTTGTAACTTGCTGAAAACAGTCTACAGTGTTTTCATAACATCTCGAATAAACATAACAAAAACATTTTTTTATCCAGAGTGCTTCAAACATGATTTAGAGCTTGTTTATGGAAAAGTGCTTATTTCTGCATTTCAATGTTGCAACTTGCTGAAAACTGTCCACGGCGTTCATTTCATCTCAACCTAGACACAGCGCAGCAAAAATTGGACATCCAGAGTGCATCAAACATGATTTAGAGCTTGTTTATGGAAAAGTGCTTATTTCTGCATTTCAATGTTGTAACTTGCTGAAAACAGTCTACAGTGTTTTCATAACATCTCGAATAAACATAACAAAAACATTTTTTATCCAGAGTGCTTCAAACATGATTTAGAGCTTGTTTATGGAAAAGTGCTTATTTCTGCATTTCAATGTTGCAACTTGCTGAAAACTGTCCACGGCGTTCATTTCATCTCAACTATAGACAGCACAACAAAAATTGGACATCCAGAGTGCATCAAACATGATTTAGAGCTTGTTTATGGAAAAGTGCTTATTTCTGCATTTCAATGTTGCAACTTGCTGAAAACTATCCACGGTGTTCATTTCATCTCAACCTAGACACAGCGCAGCAAAAATTGGACATCCAGAGTGCATCAAACATGATTTAGAGCTTGTTTATGGAAAAGTGCTTATTTCTGCATTTCAATGTTGTAACTTGCTGAAAACAGTCTACAGTGTTTTCATAACATCTCGAATAAACATAACAAAAACATTTTTTTATCCAGAGTGCTTCAAACATGATTTAGAGCTTGTTTATGGAAAAGTGCTTATTTCTGCATTTCAATGTTGCAACTTGCTGAAAACTATCCACGGTGTTCATTTCATCTCAACCTAGACACAGCGCAGCAAAAATTGGACATCCAGAGTGCATCAAACATGATTTAGAGCTTGTTTATGGAAAAGTGCTTATTTCTGCATTTCAATGTTGTAACTTGCTGAAAACTATCCACGGTGTTCATTTCATCTCAACTATAGACAGCACACAAAAATTGGACATCCAGAGTGCATCAAACATGATTTAGAGCTTGTTTATGGAAAAGTGCTTATTTCTGCATTTCAATGTTGCAACTTGCTGAAAACTATCCACGGTGTTCATTTCATCTCAACTATACACAGCACAACAAAAATTGGACATCCAGAGTGCATCAAACATGATTTAGAGCTTGTTTATGGAAAAGTGCTTATTTCTGCATTTCAATGTTGTAACTTGCTGAAAACAGTCTACAGTGTTTTCATAACATCTCGAATAAACATAACAAAAACATTTTTTATCCAGAGTGCTTCAAACATGATTTAGAGCTTGTTTATGGAAAAGTGCTTATTTCTGCATTTCAATGTTGCAACTTGCTGAAAACTGTCCACGGTGTTCATTTCATCTCAACCTAGACACAGCACAGCAAAAATTGGACATCCAGAGTGCATCAAACATGATTTAGAGCTTGTTTATGGAAAAGTGCTTATTTCTGCATTTCAATGTTGTAACTTGCTGAAAACAGTCTACAGTGTTTCATAACATCTCGAATAAACATAACAAAAACATTTTTTATCCAGAGTGCTTCAAACATGATTTAGAGCTTGTTTATGGAAAAGTGCTTATTTCTGCATTTCAATGTTGCAACTTGCTGAAAACTGTCCACGGCGTTCATTTCATCTCAACCTAGACACAGCACAGCAAAAATTGGACATCCAGAGTGCATCAAACATGATTTAGAGCTTGTTTATGGAAAAGTGCTTATTTCTGCATTTCAATGTTGCAACTTGCTGAAAACTGTCCACGGTGTTCATTTCATCTCAACTAGACACAGCACAGCAAAAATTGGACATCCAGAGTGCATCAAACATGATTTAGAGCTTGTTTATGGAAAAGTGCTTATTTCTGCATTTCAATGTTGTAACTTGCTGAAAACTATCCACGGTGTTCATTTCATCTCAACTATAGACAGCACAACAAAAATTGGACATCCAGAGTGCATCAAACATGATTTAGAGCTTGTTTATGGAAAAGTGCTTATTTCTGCATTTCAATGTTGTAACTTGCTGAAAACAGTCTACAGTGTTTTCATAACATCTCGAATAAACATAACAAAAACATTTTTTTATCCAGAGTGCTTCAAACATGATTTAGAGCTTGTTTATGGAAAAGTGCTTATTTCTGCATTTCAATGTTGTAACTTGCTGAAAACTATCCACGGTGTTCATTTCATCTCAACCTAGACACAGCGCAGCAAAAATTGGACATCCAGAGTGCATCAAACATGATTTAGAGCTTGTTTATGGAAAAGTGCTTATTTCTGCATTTCAATGTTGTAACTTGCTGAAAACAGTCTACAGTGTTTTCATAACATCTCGAATAAACATAACAAAAACATTTTTTATCCAGAGTGCTTCAAACATGATTTAGAGCTTGTTTATGGAAAAGTGCTTATTTCTGCATTTCAATGTTGCAACTTGCTGAAAACTGTCCACGGCGTTCATTTCATCTCAACCTAGACACAGCGCAGCAAAAATTGGACATCCAGAGTGCATCAAACATGATTTAGAGCTTGTTTATGGAAAAGTGCTTATTTCTGCATTTCAATGTTGTAACTTGCTGAAAACAGTCTACAGTGTTTTCATAACATCTCGAATAAACATAACAAAAACATTTTTTTATCCAGAGTGCTTCAAACATGATTTAGAGCTTGTTTATGGAAAAGTGCTTATTTCTGCATTTCAATGTTGCAACTTGCTGAAAACTGTCCACGGCGTTCATTTCATCTCAACCTAGACACAGCACAGCAAAAATTGGACATCCAGAGTGCATCAAACATGATTTAGAGCTTGTTTATGGAAAAGTGCTTATTTCTGCATTTCAATGTTGCAACTTGCTGAAAACTATCCATGGTGTTCATTTCATCTCAACCTAGACACAGCACAGCAAAAATTGGACATCCAGAGTGCATCAAACATGATTTAGAGCTTGTTTATGGAAAAGTGCTTATTTCTGCATTTCAATGTTGTAACTTGCTGAAAACAGTCTACAGTGTTTTCATAACATCTCGAATAAACATAACAAAAACATTTTTTATCCAGAGTGCTTCAAACATGATTTAGAGCTTGTTTATGGAAAAGTGCTTATTTCTGCATTTCAATGTTGCAACTTGCTGAAAACTGTCCACGGTGTTCATTTCATCTCAACTAGACACAGCACAGCAAAAATTGGACATCCAGAGTGCATCAAACATGATTTAGAGCTTGTTTATGGAAAAGTGCTTATTTCTGCATTTCAATGTTGTAACTTGCTGAAAACTATCCACGGTGTTCATTTCATCTCAACTATAGACAGCACAACAAAAATTGGACATCCAGAGTGCATCAAACATGATTTAGAGCTTGTTTATGGAAAAGTGCTTATTTCTGCATTTCAATGTTGCAACTTGCTGAAAACTATCCACGGTGTTCATTTCATCTCAACTATACACAGCACAGCAAAAATTGGACATCCAGAGTGCATCAAACATGATTTAGAGCTTGTTTATGGAAAAGTGCTTATTTCTGCATTTCAATGTTGTAACTTGCTGAAAACAGTCTACAGTGTTTTCATAACATCTCGAATAAACATAACAAAAACATTTTTTTATCCAGAGTGCTTCAAACATGATTTAGAGCTTGTTTATGGAAAAGTGCTTATTTCTGCATTTCAATGTTGCAACTTGCTGAAAACTGTCCACGGTGTTCATTTCATCTCAACCTAGACACAGCACAGCAAAAATTGGACATCCAGAGTGCATCAAACATGATTTAGAGCTTGTTTATGGAAAAGTGCTTATTTCTGCATTTCAATGTTGTAACTTGCTGAAAACAGTCTACAGTGTTTTCATAACATCTCGAATAAACATAACAAAAACATTTTTTTATCCAGAGTGCTTCAAACATGATTTAGAGCTTGTTTATGGAAAAGTGCTTATTTCTGCATTTCAATGTTGCAACTTGCTGAAAACTGTCCACGTGTTCATTTCATCTCAACCTAGACACAGCACAAAAATTGGACATCCAGAGTGCATCAAACATGATTTAGAGCTTGTTTATGGAAAAGTGCTTATTTCTGCATTTCAATGTTGCAACTTGCTGAAAACTGTCCACGGTGTTCATTTCACCTCAACCTAGACACAGCACAGCAAAAATTGGACATCCAGAGTGCATCAAACATGATTTAGAGCTTGTTTATGGAAAAGTGCTTATTTCTGCATTTCAATGTTGTAACTTGCTGAAAACTATCCACGGTGTTCATTTCATCTCAACTAAACAGCACAAAAAAATTGGACATCCAGAGTGCATCAAACATGATTTAGAGCTTGTTTATGGAAAAGTGCTTATTTCTGCATTTCAATGTTGTAACTTGCTGAAAACAGTCTACAGTGTTTTCATAACATCTCGAATAAACATAACAAAAACATTTTTTTATCCAGAGTGCTTCAAACATGATTTAGAGCTTGTTTATGGAAAAGTGCTTATTTCTGCATTTCAATGTTGCAACTTGCTGAAAACTGTCCACGGTGTTCATTTCATCTCAACCTAGACAGCACAGCAAAAATTGGACATCCAGAGTGCATCAAACATGATTTAGAGCTTGTTTATGGAAAAGTGCTTATTTCTGCATTTCAATGTTGTAACTTGCTGAAAACAGTCTACAGTGTTTTCATAACATCTCGAATAAACATAACAAAAACATTTTTTTATCCAGAGTGCTTCAAACATGATTTAGAGCTTGTTTATGGAAAAGTGCTTATTTCTGCATTTCAATGTTGCAACTTGCTGAAAACTGTCCACGGCGTTCATTTCATCTCAACCTAGACACAGCGCAGCAAAAATTGGACATCCAGAGTGCATCAAACATGATTTAGAGCTTGTTTATGGAAAAGTGCTTATTTCTGCATTTCAATGTTGTAACTTGCTGAAAACAGTCTACAGTGTTTTCATAACATCTCGAATAAACATAACAAAAACATTTTTTATCCAGAGTGCTTCAAACATGATTTAGAGCTTGTTTATGGAAAAGTGCTTATTTCTGCATTTCAATGTTGCAACTTGCTGAAAACTGTCCACGGTGTTCATTTCATCTCAACTAGACACAGCACAGCAAAAATTGGACATCCAGAGTGCATCAAACATGATTTAGAGCTTGTTTATGGAAAAGTGCTTATTTCTGCATTTCAATGTTGCAACTTGCTGAAAACTGTCCACGGTGTTCATTTCATCTCAACCTAGACACAGCACAGCAAAAATTGGACATCCAGAGTGCATCAAACATGATTTAGAGCTTGTTTATGGAAAAGTGCTTATTTCTGCATTTCAATGTTGTAACTTGCTGAAAACTGTCCACGGTGTTCATTTCATCTCAACTAGACACAGCACAGCAAAAATTGGACATCCAGAGTGCATCAAACATGATTTAGAGCTTGTTTATGGAAAAGTGCTTATTTCTGCATTTCAATGTTGTAACTTGCTGAAAACAGTCTACAGTGTTTTCATAACATCTCGAATAAACATAACAAAAACATTTTTTTATCCAGAGTGCTTCAAACATGATTTAGAGCTTGTTTATGGAAAAGTGCTTATTTCTGCATTTCAATGTTGCAACTTGCTGAAAACTGTCCACGGTGTTCATTTCATCTCAACCTAGACACAGCACAGCAAAAATTGGACATCCAGAGTGCATCAAACATGATTTAGAGCTTGTTTATGGAAAAGTGCTTATTTCTGCATTTCAATGTTGTAACTTGCTGAAAACAGTCTACAGTGTTTTCATAACATCTCGAATAAACATAACAAAAACATTTTTTATCCAGAGTGCTTCAAACATGATTTAGAGCTTGTTTATGGAAAAGTGCTTATTTCTGCATTTCAATGTTGCAACTTGCTGAAAACTGTCCACGGTGTTCATTTCATCTCAACCTAGACACAGCACAGCAAAAATTGGACATCCAGAGTGCATCAAACATGATTTAGAGCTTGTTTATGGAAAAGTGCTTATTTCTGCATTTCAATGTTGTAACTTGCTGAAAACAGTCTACAGTGTTTTCATAACATCTCGAATAAACATAACAAAAACATTTTTTTATCCAGAGTGCTTCAAACATGATTTAGAGCTTGTTTATGGAAAAGTGCTTATTTCTGCATTTCAATGTTGCAACTTGCTGAAAACTGTCCACGGTGTTCATTTCATCTCAACCTAGACACAGCACAGCAAAAATTGGACATCCAGAGTGCATCAAACATGATTTAGAGCTTGTTTATGGAAAAGTGCTTATTTCTGCATTTCAATGTTGTAACTTGCTGAAAACAGTCTACAGTGTTTTCATAACATCTCGAATAAACATAACAAAAACATTTTTTTATCCAGAGTGCTTCAAACATGATTTAGAGCTTGTTTATGGAAAAGTGCTTATTTCTGCATTTCAATGTTGCAACTTGCTGAAAACTGTCCACGGCGTTCATTTCATCTCAACCTAGACACAGCGCAGCAAAAATTGGACATCCAGAGTGCATCAAACATGATTTAGAGCTTGTTTATGGAAAAGTGCTTATTTCTGCATTTCAATGTTGTAACTTGCTGAAAACAGTCTACAGTGTTTTCATAACATCTCGAATAAACATAACAAAAACATTTTTTTATCCAGAGTGCTTCAAACATGATTTAGAGCTTGTTTATGGAAAAGTGCTTATTTCTGCATTT
This sequence comes from Oncorhynchus kisutch, assembly GCF_002021735.2. Lineage (NCBI taxonomy): Eukaryota > Metazoa > Chordata > Actinopteri > Salmoniformes > Salmonidae > Oncorhynchus > Oncorhynchus kisutch. The sequence continues at coordinate 14,971 of NW_022262059.1, read as the reverse complement.
CAATGTTGCAACTTGCTGAAAACTGTCCACGGCGTTCATTTCATCTCAACCTAGACACAGCACAGCAAAAATTGGACATCCAGAGTGCATCAAACATGATTTAGAGCTTGTTTATGGAAAAGTGCTTATTTCTGCATTTCAATGTTGCAACTTGCTGAAAACTATCCACGGTGTTCATTTCATCTCAACCTAGACACAGCACAGCAAAAATTGGACATCCAGAGTGCATCAAACATGATTTAGAGCTTGTTTATGGAAAAGTGCTTATTTCTGCATTTCAATGTTGTAACTTGCTGAAAACAGTCTACAGTGTTTTCATAACATCTCGAATAAACATAACAAAAACATTTTTTTATCCAGAGTGCTTCAAACATGATTTAGAGCTTGTTTATGGAAAAGTGCTTATTTCTGCATTTCAATGTTGCAACTTGCTGAAAACTGTCCACGGTGTTCATTTCATCTCAACCTAGACACAGCGCAGCAAAAATTGGACATCCAGAGTGCATCAAACATGATTTAGAGCTTGTTTATGGAAAAGTGCTTATTTCTGCATTTCAATGTTGTAACTTGCTGAAAACTATCCACGGTGTTCATTTCATCTCAACTATAGACAGCACAACAAAAATTGGACATCCAGAGTGCATCAAACATGATTTAGAGCTTGTTTATGGAAAAGTGCTTATTTCTGCATTTCAATGTTGCAACTTGCTGAAAACTATCCACGGTGTTCATTTCATCTCAACTATACACAGCACAGCAAAAATTGGACATCCAGAGTGCATCAAACATGATTTAGAGCTTGTTTATGGAAAAGTGCTTATTTCTGCATTTCAATGTTGTAACTTGCTGAAAACAGTCTACAGTGTTTTCATAACATCTCGAATAAACATAACAAAAACATTTTTTTATCCAGAGTGCTTCAAACATGATTTAGAGCTTGTTTATGGAAAAGTGCTTATTTCTGCATTTCAATGTTGCAACTTGCTGAAAACTGTCCACGGTGTTCATTTCATCTCAACCTAGACACAGCACAGCAAAAATTGGACATCCAGAGTGCATCAAACATGATTTAGAGCTTGTTTATGGAAAAGTGCTTATTTCTGCATTTCAATGTTGTAACTTGCTGAAAACAGTCTACAGTGTTTTCATAACATCTCGAATAAACATAACAAAAACATTTTTTATCCAGAGTGCTTCAAACATGATTTAGAGCTTGTTTATGGAAAAGTGCTTATTTCTGCATTTCAATGTTGCAACTTGCTGAAAACTGTCCACGGCGTTCATTTCATCTCAACCTAGACACAGCACAGCAGCAAAATTGGACATCCAGAGTGCATCAAACATGATTTAGAGCTTGTTTATGGAAAAGTGCTTATTTCTGCATTTCAATGTTGCAACTTGCTGAAAACTGTCCACGGTGTTCATTTCATCTCAACCTAGACACAGCGCAGCAAAAATTGGACATCCAGAGTGCATCAAACATGATTTAGAGCTTGTTTATGGAAAAGTGCTTATTTCTGCATTTCAATGTTGCAACTTGCTGAAAACTATCCACGGTGTTCATTTCATCTCAACTATAGACAGCACAACAAAAATTGGACATCCAGAGTGCATCAAACATGATTTAGAGCTTGTTTATGGAAAAGTGCTTATTTCTGCATTTCAATGTTGTAACTTGCTGAAAACAGTCTACAGTGTTTTCATAACATCTCGAATAAACATAACAAAAACATTTTTTTATCCAGAGTGCTTCAAACATGATTTAGAGCTTGTTTATGGAAAAGTGCTTATTTCTGCATTTCAATGTTGCAACTTGCTGAAAACTGTCCACGGTGTTCATTTCATCTCAACCTAGACAGCACAGCAAAAAATTGGACATCCAGAGTGCATCAAACATGATTTAGAGCTTGTTTATGGAAAAGTGCTTATTTCTGCATTTCAATGTTGTAACTTGCTGAAAACAGTCTACAGTGTTTTCATAACATCTCGAATAAACATAACAAAAACATTTTTTTATCCAGAGTGCTTCAAACATGATTTAGAGCTTGTTTATGGAAAAGTGCTTATTTCTGCATTTCAATGTTGCAACTTGCTGAAAACTGTCCACGGCGTTCATTTCATCTCAACCTAGACACAGCACAGCAAAAATTGGACATCCAGAGTGCATCAAACATGATTTAGAGCTTGTTTATGGAAAAGTGCTTATTTCTGCATTTCAATGTTGTAACTTGCTGAAAACAGTCTACAGTGTTTTCATAACATCTCGAATAAACATAACAAAAACATTTTTTTATCCAGAGTGCTTCAAACATGATTTAGAGCTTGTTTATGGAAAAGTGCTTATTTCTGCATTTCAATGTTGCAACTTGCTGAAAACTGTCCACGGCGTTCATTTCATCTCAACCTAGACACAGCACAGCAAAAATTGGACATCCAGAGTGCATCAAACATGATTTAGAGCTTGTTTATGGAAAAGTGCTTATTTCTGCATTTCAATGTTGCAACTTGCTGAAAACTGTCCACGGTGTTCATTTCATCTCAACCTAGACACAGCACAGCAAAATTGGACATCCAGAGTGCATCAAACATGATTTAGAGCTTGTTTATGGAAAAGTGCTTATTTCTGCATTTCAATGTTGTAACTTGCTGAAAACTCCACGGTGTTCATTTCATCTCAACTAAACAGCACAAAAAAATTGGACATCCAGAGTGCATCAAACATGATTTAGAGCTTGTTTATGGAAAAGTGCTTATTTCTGCATTTCAATGTTGTAACTTGCTGAAAACAGTCCACAGTGTTTTCATAACATCTCGAATAAACATAACAAAAATTTTTTATCCAGAGTGCTTCAAACATGATTTAGAGCTTGTTTATGGAAAAGTGCTTATTTCTGCATTTCAATGTTGCAACTTGCTGAAAACTATCCACGGTGTTCATTTCATCTCAACTATAGACAGCACAACAAAAATTGGACATCCAGAGTGCATCAAACATGATTTAGAGCTTGTTTATGGAAAAGTGCTTATTTCTGCATTTCAATGTTGTAACTTGCTGAAAACATCCACGGTGTTCATTTCATCTCAATAAACAGCACAAAAAATTGGACATCCAGAGTGCATCAAACATGATTTAGAGCTTGTTTATGGAAAAGTGCTTATTTCTGCATTTCAATGTTGCAACTTGCTGAAAACTGTCCACGGTGTTCATTTCATCTCAACCTAGACACAGCACAAAAAATTGGACATCCAGAGTGCATCAAACATGATTTAGAGCTTGTTTATGGAAAAGTGCTTATTTCTGCATTTCAATGTTGTAACTTGCTGAAAACAGTCTACAGTGTTTTCATAACATCTCGAATAAACATAACACAAAAAAATTTTTTATCCAGAGTGCTTCAAACATGATTTAGAGCTTGTTTATGGAAAAGTGCTTATTTCTGCATTTCAATGTTGCAACTTGCTGAAAACTGTCCACGGTGTTCATTTCATCTCAACCTAGACACAGCGCAGCAAAAATTGGACATCCAGAGTGCATCAAACATGATTTAGAGCTTGTTTATGGAAAAGTGCTTATTTCTGCATTTCAATGTTGTAACTTGCTGAAAACAGTCTACAGTGTTTTCATAACATCTCGAATAAACATAACAAAAACATTTTTTATCCAGAGTGCTTCAAACATGATTTAGAGCTTGTTTATGGAAAAGTGCTTATTTCTGCATTTCAATGTTGCAACTTGCTGAAAACTGTCCACGGTGTTCATTTCATCTCAACCTAGACACAGCACAGCAAAAATTGGACATCCAGAGTGCATCAAACATGATTTAGAGCTTGTTTATGGAAAAGTGCTTATTTCTGCATTTCAATGTTGTAACTTGCTGAAAACAGTCTACAGTGTTTTCATAACATCTCGAATAAACATAACAAAAACATTTTTTATCCAGAGTGCTTCAAACATGATTTAGAGCTTGTTTATGGAAAAGTGCTTATTTCTGCATTTCAATGTTGCAACTTGCTGAAAACTGTCCACGGTGTTCATTTCATCTCAACCTAGACACAGCACAGCAAAAATTGGACATCCAGAGTGCATCAAACATGATTTAGAGCTTGTTTATGGAAAAGTGCTTATTTCTGCATTTCAATGTTGTAACTTGCTGAAAACAGTCTACAGTGTTTTCATAACATCTCGAATAAACATAACAAAAACATTTTTTTATCCAGAGTGCTTCAAACATGATTTAGAGCTTGTTTATGGAAAAGTGCTTATTTCTGCATTTCAATGTTGTAACTTGCTGAAAACTATCCACGGTGTTCATTTCATCTCAACCATAGACAGCACAACAAAAAATTGGACATCCAGAGTGCATCAAACATGATTTAGAGCTTGTTTATGGAAAAGTGCTTATTTCTGCATTTCAATGTTGTAACTTGCTGAAAACAGTCTACAGTGTTTTCATAACATCTCGAATAAACATAACAAAAACATTTTTTTATCCAGAGTGCTTCAAACATGATTTAGAGCTTGTTTATGGAAAAGTGCTTATTTCTGCATTTCAATGTTGCAACTTGCTGAAAACTGTCCACGGCGTTCATTTCATCTCAACCTAGACACAGCGCAGCAAAATTGGACATCCAGAGTGCATCAAACATGATTTAGAGCTTGTTTATGGAAAAGTGCTTATTTCTGCATTTCAATGTGTTAACTTGCTGAAAACAGTCTTACAGTGTTTTTCATACATCTCGAATAAACATACCAAAAACATTTTTTATCCAGAGTGCTTCAAACATGATTTAGAGCTTGTTTATGGAAAAGTGCTTATTTCTGCATTTCAATGTTGTTAACTAGCTGAAAACTAGTCCACGGCGTTCATTCATCTCAACCTAGACACAGCGCAGCAAATATTGGACATCCAGAGTGCATCAAACATGATTTAGAGCTTGTTTATGGAAAAGTGCTTATTTCTGCATTTCAATGTTGTAACTTGCTGAAAACAGTCTACAGGTGTTTCATAACATCTCGAATAACACAGTAACGAAAAACATTTTAATCCAGAGTGCCTCAAACATGATTTAGAGCTTGTTTATGGAAAAGTGCTTATTTCTGCATTTCAATGTTGGTAACTTGCTGAAAACTATCCACGGTGTTCATTTCATCTCAACCTAGACCAGCGCAGCAAAAATTGGACATCCAGAGTGCATCAAACATGATTTAGAGCTGTTTATGGAAAAGTGCTTATTTCTGCATTTCAATGTTGTAACTTGCTGAAAACAGTCTACAGTGTTTTCATAACATCTCGAATAAACATAACAAAAACATTTTTTATCCAGAGTGCTTCAAACATGATTTAGAGCTTGTTTATGGAAAAGTGCTTATTTCTGCATTTCAATGTTGTCAACTAGCTGAAAACTATCCCACGGCGTTCATTTCATCTCAACCTAGACACAGCGCAGCAAAAATGGACATCCAGAGTGCATCAAACATGATTTAGAGCTTGTTTATGGAAAAGTGCTTATTTCTGCATTTCAATGTTGCAACTTGCTGAAAACTGTATCCACGGTGTTCATTTCAATCTCGAACTATAAGCAGCACAAAAATTGACACTCCAGAGTGCATCAAACATGATTTATAGCTTGTTATATGGAAAAGTGCTTATTCTGCATTTTCAATGTTGCAACTTGCTGAAAACTATCCACGGTGTTCATTTCATCTCAACCTCTAGACACAGCAGCAGCAAAATTGGACATCCAGAGTGCATCAAACATGATTTAGAGCTTGTTTATGGAAAGTGCTTATTCTGCATTTCAATGTTGTAACTTGCTGAAAAACAGTCTACAGTGTTTTCATAACATCTCGAATAAACATAACAAAACATTTTTTTATCCAGAGTGCTTCAAACATGATTTAGAGCTTGTTTATGGAAAAGTGCTTATTTCTGCATTTCAATGTTGCAACTAGCTGAAAACTGTCCACGGCGTTCATTTCATCTCAACCTAGACACAGCGCAGCAAAAATTGGACATCCAGAGTGCATCAAACATGATTTAGAGCTTGTTTATGGAAAAGTGCTTATTTCTGCATTTCAATGTTGCAACTTGCTGAAAACTATCCACGGTGTTCATTTCATCTCAACCTAGACACAGCGCAGCAAAAATTGGACATCCAGAGTGCATCAAACATGATTTAGAGCTTGTTTATGGAAAAGTGCTTATTTCTGCATTTCAATGTTGTAACTGCTGAAAACAGTCTACAGTGTTTTCATAACATCTCGAATAAACATAACAAAAACATTTTTTTATCCAGAGTGCTTCAAACATGATTTAGAGCTTGTTTATGGAAAAGTGCTTATTTCTGCATTTCAATGTTGCAACTAGCTGAAAACTGTCCACGGCGTTCATTTCATCTCAACCTAGACACAGCGCAGCAAAAATTGGACATCCAGAGTGCATCAAACATGATTTAGAGCTTGTTTATGGAAAAGTGCTTATTTCTGCATTTCAATGTTGCAACTTGCTGAAAACTGTCCACGGCGTTCATTTCATCTCAACCTAGACACAGCGCAGCAAAAATTGGACATCCAGAGTGCATCAAACATGATTAGAGCTTGTTTATGGAAAAGTGCTTATTTCTGCATTTCAATGTTGTAACTTGCTGAAAACAGTCTACAGTGTTTTCATAACATCTCGAATAAACATAACAAAAACATTTTTTATCCAGAGTGCTTCAAACATGATTTAGAGCTTGTTTATGGAAAAGTGCTTATTTCTGCATTTCAATGTTGCAACTAGCTGAAAACTGTCCACGGCGTTCATTTCATCTCAACCTAGACACAGCGCAGCAAAAATTGGACATCCAGAGTGCATCAAACATGATTTAGAGCTTGTTTATGGAAAAGTGCTTATTTCTGCATTTCAATGTTGTAACTTGCTGAAAACTATCCACAGGCTGTCATTTCATCTCAACTCTAGACACAGGCACAACAACAAATTGGACACATCCAGAGTGCATCAAACATGATTGAGAGCTTGTATTATGGAAAGTGCTCTTATTTCTGCATTTCAATGTGTAAACTTGCTGAAACTATCCACGGTGTTCATTTCATCTCACTATAGACTAGCACAACAAAAATTGGACATCCAGAGTGCATCAAACATGATTTAGAGCTGGTTATGGAAAAGTGCTTATTTCTGCATTTCAATGTTGTAACTTGCTGAAACAGTCTACAGTGTTTTCATAACATCTCGAATAACATACAAAACATTTTTTTATCCAGAGTGCTTCAAACATGATTTAGAGCTTGTTTATGGAAAAGTGCTTATTTCTGCATTTCAATGTTGTAACTTGCTGAAAACAGTCTACGTGTTTTCATAACATCTCGAATAAACATAACAAAAACATTTTTTTATCCAGAGTGCTTCAACATGATTTAGAGCTTGTTTATGGAAAAGTGCTTATTTCTGCATTTCAATGTTGTAACTTGCTGAAACTATCCACGGTGTTCATTTCATCTCAACCTAGACACAGCGCAGCAAAAATTGGACATCCAGAGTGCATCAAACATGATTTAGAGCTTGTTTATGGAAAAGTGCTTATTTCTGCATTTCAATGTTGTAACTTGCTGAAACTGTCTACAGTGTTTTCATAACATCTCGAATAAACATAACAAAAACATTTTTTTATCCAGAGTGCTTCAAACATGATTTAGAGCTTGTTTATGGAAAAGTGCTTATTTCTGCATTTCAATGTTGCAACTAGCTGAAAACTGTCCACGGCGTTCATTTCATCTCAACCTAGACACAGCGCAGCAAAAATTGGACATCCAGAGTGCATCAAACATGATTTAGAGCTTGTTTATGGAAAAGTGCTTATTTCTGCATTTCAATGTTGCAACTAGCTGAAAACTGTCCACGGCGTTCATTTCATCTCAACCTAGACACAGCGCAGCAAAAATTGGACATCCAGAGTGCATCAAACATGATTTAGAGCTTGTTTATGGAAAAGTGCTTATTTCTGCATTTCAATGTTGTAACTTGCTGAAAACTATCCACGGTGTTCATTTCATCTCAACTATAGACAGCACAACAAAAATTGGACATCCAGAGTGCATCAAACATGATTTAGAGCTTGTTTATGGAAAAGTGCTTATTTCTGCATTTCAATGTTGTAACTTGCTGAAAACAGTCTACAGTGTTTTCATAACATCTCGAATAAACATAACAAAAACATTTTTTTATCCAGAGTGCTTCAAACATGATTTAGAGCTTGTTTATGGAAAAGTGCTTATTTCTGCATTTCAATGTTGTAACTTGCTGAAAACTATCCACGGTGTTCATTTCATCTCAACCTAGACACAGCGCAGCAAAAATTGGACATCCAGAGTGCATCAAACATGATTTAGAGCTTGTTTATGGAAAAGTGCTTATTTCTGCATTTCAATGTTGTAACTTGCTGAAAACTGTCTACAGTGTTTTCATAACATCTCGAATAAACATAACAAAAACATTTTTTTATCCAGAGTGCTTCAAACATGATTTAGAGCTTGTTTATGGAAAAGTGCTTATTTCTGCATTTCAATGTTGCAACTAGCTGAAAACTGTCCACGGCGTTCATTTCATCTCAACCTAGACACAGCGCAGCAAAAATTGGACATCCAGAGTGCATCAAACATGATTTAGAGCTTGTTTATGGAAAAGTGCTTATTTCTGCATTTCAATGTTGTAACTTGCTGAAAACAGTCTACAGTGTTTTCATAGCATCTCGAATAAACATAACAAAAACATTTTTTTATCCAGAGTGCTTCAAACATGATTTAGAGCTTGTTTATGGAAAAGTGCTTATTTCTGCATTTCAATGTTGCAACTAGCTGAAAACTGTCCACGGCGTTCATTTCATCTCAACCTAGACACAGCGCAGCAAATATTGGACATCCAGAGTGCATCAAACATGATTTATAGCTTGTTTATGGAAAAGTGCTTATTTCTGCATTTCAATGTTGCAACTTGCTGAAAACTATCCACGGTGTTCATTTCATCTCAACCTAGACACAGCGCAGCAAAAATTGGACATCCAGAGTGCATCAAACATGATTTAGAGCTTGTTTATGGAAAAGTGCTTATTTCTGCATTTCAATGTTGTAACTTGCTGAAAACAGTCTACAGTGTTTTCATAACATCTCGAATAAACATAACAAAAACATTTTTTTATCCAGAGTGCTTCAAACATGATTTAGAGCTTGTTTATGGAAAAGTGCTTATTTCTGCATTTCAATGTTGTAACTTGCTGAAAACTATCCACGGTGTTCATTTCATCTCAACCTAGACACAGCGCAGCAAAAATTGGACATCCAGAGTGCATCAAACATGATTTAGAGCTTGTTTATGGAAAAGTGCTTATTTCTGCATTTCAATGTTGTAACTTGCTGAAAACAGTCTACAGTGTTTTCATAACATCTCGAATAAACATAACAAAAACATTTTTTTATCCAGAGTGCTTCAAACATGATTTAGAGCTTGTTTATGGAAAAGTGCTTATTTCTGCATTTCAATGTTGTAACTTGCTGAAAACTATCCACGGTGTTCATTTCATCTCAACCTAGACACAGCGCAGCAAAAATTGGACATCCAGAGTGCATCAAACATGATTTAGAGCTTGTTTATGGAAAAGTGCTTATTTCTGCATTTCAATGTTGTAACTTGCTGAAAACTGTCTACAGTGTTTTCATAACATCTCGAATAAACATAACAAAAACATTTTTTTATCCAGAGTGCTTCAAACATGATTTAGAGCTTGTTTATGGAAAAGTGCTTATTTCTGCATTTCAATGTTGCAACTAGCTGAAAACTGTCCACGGCGTTCATTTTATCTCAACCTAGACACAGCGCAGCAAAAATTGGACATCCAGAGTGCATCAAACATGATTTAGAGCTTGTTTATGGAAAAGTGCTTATTTCTGCATTTCAATGTTGTAACTTGCTGAAAACAGTCTACAGTGTTTTCATAGCATCTCGAATAAACATAACAAAAACATTTTTTTATCCAGAGTGCTTCAAACATGATTTAGAGCTTGTTTATGGAAAAGTGCTTATTTCTGCATTTCAATGTTGCAACTAGCTGAAAACTGTCCACGGCGTTCATTTCATCTCAACCTAGACACAGCGCAGCAAATATTGGACATCCAGAGTGCATCAAACATGATTTATAGCTTGTTTATGGAAAAGTGCTTATTTCTGCATTTCAATGTTGCAACTAGCTGAAAACTGTCCACGGCGTTCATTTCATCTCAACCTAGACACAGCGCAGCAAAAATTGAACATCCAGAGTGCATCAAACATGATTTATAGCTTGTTTATGGAAAAGTGCTTATTTCTGCATTTCAATGTTGTAACTTGCTGAAAACTATCCACGGTGTTCATTTCATCTCAACTATAGACAGCACAACAAAAATTGGACATCCAGAGTGCATCAAACATGATTTAGAGCTTGTTTATGGAAAAGTGCTTATTTCTGCATTTCAATGTTGTAACTTGCTGAAAACAGTCTACAGTGTTTTCATAACATCTCGAATAAACATAACAAAAACATTTTTTTATCCAGAGTGCTTCAAACATGATTTAGAGCTTGTTTATGGAAAAGTGCTTATTTCTGCATTTCAATGTTGTAACTTGCTGAAAACAGTCTACAGTGTTTTCATAACATCTCGAATAAACATAACAAAAACATTTTTTTATCCAGAGTGCTTCAAACATGATTTAGAGCTTGTTTATGGAAAAGTGCTTATTTCTGCATTTCAATGTTGTAACTTGCTGAAAACTATCCACGGTGTTCATTTCATCTCAACCATAGACAGCACAACAAAAAATTGGACATCCAGAGTGCATCAAACATGATTTAGAGCTTGTTTATGGAAAAGTGCTTATTTCTGCATTTCAATGTTGCAACTAGCTGAAAACTGTCCACGGCGTTCATTTCATCTCAACCTAGACACAGCGCAGCAAAAATTGGACATCCAGAGTGCATCAAACATGATTTAGAGCTTGTTTATGGAAAAGTGCTTATTTCTGCATTTCAATGTTGTAACTTGCTGAAAACAGTCTACAGTTGTTTTCATAGCATCTCGAATAAACATAACAAAAACATTTTTTTATCCAGAGTGCTTCAAACATGATTTAGAGCTTGTTTATGGAAAAGTGCTTATTTCTGCATTTCAATGTTGCAACTAGCTGAAAACTGTCCACGGCGTTCATTTCATCTCAACCTAGACACAGCGCAGCAAATATTGGACATCCAGAGTGCATCAAACATGATTTATAGCTTGTTTATGGAAAAGTGCTTATTTCTGCATTTCAATGTTGCAACTTGCTGAAACTATCCACGGTGTTCATGTCATCTCAAACCTAACACAGCGCCAGCAAAAATTGAACATCCAGAGTGCATCAAACATGATTTATAGCTTGTTTATGGAAAAGTGCTTATTTCTGCATTTCAATGTTGTAACTTGCTGAAAACTATCCACGGTGTTCATTTCATCTCAACTATAGAAAGCACAGCAAAAATTGGACATCCAGAGTGCATCAAACATGATTTAGAGCTTGTTTATGGAAAAGTGCTTTCTGCATTTCAATGTTGTAACTTGCTGAAAACAGTCTACAGTGTTTTCATAACATCTCGAAAAACATAACAAAAACATTTTTTATCCAGAGTGCTTCAAACATGATTTAGAGCTTGTTTATGGAAAAGTGCTTATTTCTGCATTTCAATGTTGTAACTTGCTGAAAACATCCACGGTGTTCATTCATCTCAAACCATAGACAAGCAACAAAAAATTGGACATCCAGAGTGCATCAAACATGATTTAGAGCTTGTTTATGGAAAAGTGCTTATTTCTGCATTTCAATGTTGCAACTTGCTGAAAACTGTCCACGGTGTTCATTTCATCTCCTAGACACAGCAGCAAAATTGGACATCCAGAGTGCATCAAACATGATTTAGAGCTTGTTTATGGAAAAGTGCTTATTTCTGCATTTCAATGTTGTAACTTGCTGAAAACAGTCTACAGTGTTTTCATAACATCTCAATAAACATAACAAAAACATTTTTTTATCCAGAGTGCTTCAAACATGATTTAGAGCTTGTTTATGGAAAAGTGCTTATTTCTGCATTTCAATGTTGTAACTTGCTGAAAACTATCCACGGTGTTCATTTCATCTCAACCATAGACAGCACAACAAAAAATTGGACATCCAGAGTGCATCAAACATGATTTAGAGCTTGTTTATGGAAAAGTGCTTATTTCTGCATTTCAATGTTGTAACTTGCTGAAAACAGTCTACAGTGTTTTCATAACATCTCGAAAAACAAACAAAAATTTTTATCCAGAGTGCTTCAAACATGATTTAGAGCTTGTTTATGGAAAAGTGCTTATTTCTGCATTTCAATGTTGCAACTAGCTGAAAACTGTCCACGGGTTCATTTCATCTCAACCTAGACACAGCACAGCAAAAATTGGACATCCAGAGTGCATCAAACATGATTTAGAGCTTGTTTATGGAAAAGTGCTTATTTCTGCATTTCAATGTTGTAACTTGCTGAAAACAGTCTACAGTGTTTCATAACATCTCGAATAAACATAACAAAAACATTTTTTATCCAGAGTGCTTCAAACATGATTTAGAGCTTGTTTATGGAAAAGTGCTTATTCTGTTGCAATTTTGTTGCACTTGCTGAAAACTGTCCACGGGTTCATTTCATCTCAACCTAGACACAGCACAGCAAAAATTGGACATCCAGAGTGCATCAAACATGATTTAGAGCTTGTTTATGGAAAAGTGCTTATTTCTGCATTTCAATGTTGCAACTTGCTGAAAACTATCCACGGTGTTCATTTCATCTCAACCTAGACAAGCACAGCAAAAATTGGACATCCAGAGTGCATCAAACATGATTTAGAGCTTGTTTATGGAAAAGTGCTTATTTCTGCATTTCAATGTTGTAACTTGCTGAAAACAGTCTACAGTGTTTTCATAACATCTCGAATAAACATAACAAAAACATTTTTTATCCAGAGTGCTTCAAACATGATTTAGAGCTTGTTTATGGAAAAGTGCTTATTTCTGCATTTCAATGTTGCAACTTGCTGAAAACTGTCCACGGTGTTCATTTCATCTCAAAACAGCACAGCACAGCAAAAATTGGACATCCAGAGTGCATCAAACATGATTTAGAGCTTGTTTATGGAAAAGTGCTTATTTCTGCATTTCAATGTTGTAACTGCTGAAAACTCCACGGTGTTCATTCATCTAACCTAGACACAACAGCAAAAATTGGACATCCAGAGTGCATCAAACATGATTTAGAGCTTGTTTATGGAAAAGTGCTTATTTCTGCATTTCAATGTTGTAACTTGCTGAAAACAGTCTACAGTGTTTTCATAACATCTCGAATAAACATAACAAAAACATTTTTTATCCAGAGTGCTTCAAACATGATTTAGAGCTTGTTTATGGAAAAGTGCTTATTTCTGCATTTCAATGTTGCAACTTGCTGAAAACTGTCCACGGTGTTCATTTCATCTCAACCTAGACACAGCACAGCAAAAATTGGACATCCAGAGTGCATCAAACATGATTTAGAGCTTGTTTATGGAAAAGTGCTTATTTCTGCATTTCAATGTTGTAACTTGCTGAAAACTATCCACGGTGTTCATTTCATCTCAACTATAGAAAGCACAGCAAAAAATTGGACATCCAGAGTGCATCAAACATGATTTAGAGCTTGTTTATGGAAAAGTGCTTATTTCTGCATTTCAATGTTGCAACTTGCTGAAAACGTCCACGGTGTTCTTATCTACTATAGAAGCACAACAAAAAATTGGACATCCAGAGTGCATCAAACATGATTTAGAGCGTTGTTTATGGAAAAGTGCTTATTTCTGCATTTCAATGTTGTAACTTGCTGAAAACAGTCCACGGTGTTTCATTCATCTCAATAAACACATAACAAAAAATTTGGACATCCAGAGTGCATCAAACATGATTTAGAGCTTGTTTATGGAAAAGTGCTTATTTCTGCATTTCAATGTTGTAACTTGCTGAAAACAGTCTACAGTGTTTTCATAACATCTCGAATAAACATAACAAAAACATTTTTTTATCCAGAGTGCTTCAAACATGATTTAGAGCTTGTTTATGGAAAAGTGCTTATTTCTGCATTTCAATGTTGAACTTGCTGAAAACTGTCCACGGTTCATTTCATCTCAACCTAGACACAGCGCAGCAAAAATTGGACATCCAGAGTGCATCAAACATGATTTAGAGCTTGTTTATGGAAAAGTGCTTATTTCTGCATTTCAATGTTGTAACTTGCTGAAAACAGTCTACAGTGTTTTCATAACATCTCGAATAAACATAACAAAAATTTTTTATCCAGAGTGCTTCAAACATGATTTAGAGCTTGTTTATGGAAAAGTGCTTATTTCTGCATTTCAATGTTGAACTAGCTGAAAACTGTCCACGGCGTTCATTTCATCTCAACCTAGACACAGCGCAGCAAAAATTGACATCCAGAGTGCATCAAACATGATTTAGAGCTTGTTTATGGAAAAGTGCTTATTTCTGCATTTCAATGTTGCAACTTGCTGAAAAATATCCACGGTGTTCATTTCATCTCAACCTAGACACAGCAAACAGCAAAATTGGACATCCAGAGTGCATCAAACATGATTTAGAGCTTGTTTAGGGAAAGTGCTTATTTCTGCATTCAATGTTGTAACTTGCTGAAAACAGTCCACAGTGTTTCATAACATCTCGAATACAACATAACAAAAACATTTTTTATCCAGAGTGCTTCAAACATGATTTAGAGCTTGTTTATGGAAAAGTGCTTATTTCTGCATTTCAATGTTGCAACTTGCTGAAAAATGTCCACGGCGTTCATTTCATTCTCAACTAGACACAGCGCAGCAAAATGGACATCCAGAGTG
>NW_022262058.1:0-40365 GCF_002021735.2 Oncorhynchus kisutch | reverse complement strand
TCTGCATTTCAATGTTGTAACTTGCTGAAAACAGTTACGTGTTTTCATAACAATCTCGAATAAACATAACAAAAACATTTTTTTAATCCAGAGTGCTTCAACATGATTTAGAGCTTGTTTATGGAAAAGTGCTTATTTCTGCATTTCAATGTTGCAACTTGCTGAAAACTGTCCACGGCGTTCATTTCATCTCAAATAGACCCAGCACACAAAATTGGACATCCAGAGTGCATCAAACATGATTTAGAGCTTGTTTATGGAAAAGTGCTTATTTCTTTCTGCATTTCAATGTTGCAACTTGCTGAAAACTAGTCTACAGTTTTTTCATAAATCTCGATAACATAACAGCAACATTTTTTATCCAGAGTGCATCAACATGATTTAAGAGCTTGTTTATGGAAAAGTGCTTATTTCTGCTTATTTCAATGTTGTCAACTTGCTGAAAAACTGTCCACGGCGTTCATTTCATCTCGAATAGACATCAGCACATCAAACATTAGAATCCAGAGTGCATCAAACATGATTTAGAGCTTGTTTATAGGAAAAGTGCTTATTTCTGCATTTCAATGTTGCAACTTGCTGAAAAACTAGTCCACGGCGTTCATTTACATCTCAACTAGACCAGCACAACTGGCAAAAAATTGGATATCCAGAGTGCATCAACATGATTTAGAGCTTGTTTATGGAAAAGTGCTTATTTCGGCATTTCAATGTTGCAGACTTGCTGAAAACTAGTCCACGGTGGTTGCATTTAAATCTCAACTAGAGACACGCACAAGGCAAAATTGGACATCAGAGTGGCATCAAAGCAGGATTTAGAGCTTGGTTATTGAAAAGTGCTTATTTCGTGCATTTCGAATGTTGCACACTTGCCCTGAAAACAGTCCAACGGGTGTTTCATTACATCTCGAACTATAGACGCACAAAAACATTTTTCATCCAGAGTGCTCAAACAGGATTTAGAGCTTGTTTAGGAAAAGTGCTTATTTCTGCATTTCAATGTTGCAAACTTGCTGAAAACTATCCACGGTGTTCATTAATCTCAACTAGACACAGCACAGCAAAGAATTGGACATCCAGAGTGCATCAAACATGATTTAGGAGCTTGTTTAGGGAAAAGTGGCTTATTTCTGCATTCAATGTTGATAACTTGCTGAAAACAGTCTACAGTGTTGTCATAACATCTCAGAATTAAACATAACAAAAAAACATTTTTTAATGGCCAGAGTGGCTTCATTCAAACATGATTTAGAGCTTGTTTATGGAAAAGTTGCGTATGTCTGTATTTCAAGTGTGGCAACTTAGCTGAAAACTATCCACGGCGTTCAGTTACATCTACAACTAGACAGCAGCATCAGCAAAAATTGGACATCCAGATGCATCAAAACATGATTGATAGAAGCTTGTTTATGGAAAAGTCGCTTATTTCTGCATTTACAATGTGGCAACTTGCTGAAAACTATACACGGTGTTCTTTAATCTCAACTAGAACACAGCACAGCAAAAAATTGGAGCATCCAAGTGCAATCAACATCTGATTTAGAGCATTGTTTATGGAAAAGTGCTTATTTCTGCATTTCAATGTTTGCAACTTGCTGAAAACTGTCCCGGTGTTCATTTCCATCTCAAACTAGACACAGCACAGCAAAAATTGGAATCCATGCATCAACAAGATGATTTAGAGCTTGTTTATGGAAAAGTGCTCTTGTTCTGCATTTCAATGTTGTAACTTGCTGAAAACTGTCCACAGTGTTTTCATAACATCTCGAATAACAACATAACAAAAACATTTTTTATCATCCAGAGTGCATCAAACATGATTTAGAGCTTGTTTATGGAAAAGTGCTTATTTCTGCATTTCAATGTTGCAAACTTGCTGAAACTGTCCACATCCACGGTGTTCATTTCATCTCAACTAGACACAGCACAGCAAAAATGGACATCCAGAGTGCATCAAACATGATTTAGAGCTTGTTTATGGAAAAGTGCTTATTTCTGCATTTCAATGTTGTCTTGCTGAAAACTGTCCACGGCGTTCATTTCATCTCAACTAGACACAGCACAGCAAAAATTGGACAGTCCAGAGTGTCATCAAACATGATTTAGAGCTTGTGTATGGAAAAGTGCTTATTTCTGCAGTTCAATGTTGTACCTTGCTGAAAACTAGTCCTACGGAGTTTCATACATCTCGAACCTAGACACAGAGCAGAAAACATTTTGAGATCCAGAGTGTCAATTCAAACATGATGTAGAGCTTGTTATGGAAAATGTTGCTTCATTTCTGCATTTCAATGTTGCAACTTGCTGAAAACTGTCCACGGTGTTCATTTAATCTCAACTAGACACAGCACAGCAAAAATTGGCGACATCCAGAGTGCATCAAACATGATTTAGAGCGTGTTATGGGAAAAGTGCTTATTTCTGCATTTCAAATGTTTGTAACTTGCTGAAAACAGTCTACAGTGTTTTCATAACATCTCGAATAAACATAACAAAAACATTTTTTTATCCAGAGTGCTTCAAACATGATTTAGAGCTTGTTTATGGAAAAGTGCTTATTTCTGCATTTCAATGTTGCAACTAGCTGAAAACTGTCCACGGCGTTCATTTCATCTCAACCTAGACACAGCACAGCAAAAATTGAACATCCAGAGTGCATCAAAACATGATTTAGAGCTTGTTTATGGAAAAGTGCTTATTTCTGCATTTCAATGTTGTAACTTGCTGAAAACAGTCTACAGTGTTTTCATAACATCTCAACCTAGACACAGCACAGCAAAAATTGAACATCCAGAGTGCATCAAAACATGATTTAGAGCTTGTTTATGGAAAAGTGCTTATTTCTGCATTTCAATGTTGCAACTAGCTGAAAACTGTCCACGGTGTTCATTTACATCTCAACCTAGACACAGCACAGCAAAAATTGGACATCCAGAGTGCATCAAACATGATTTAGAGCTTGTTTATGGAAAAGTGCTTATTTCTGCATTTCAATGTTGCAACTTGCTGAAAACAGTCTACAGTGTTTTCATAACATCTCGAATAAACATAACAAAAACATTTTTTTATCCAGAGTGCTTCAAACATGATTTAGAGCTTGTTTATGGAAAAGTGCTTATTTCTGCATTTCAATGTTGCAACTTGCTGAAAACTGTCCACGGCGTTCATTTCATCTCAACCTAGACACAGCACAGCAAAAATTGGACATCCAGAGTGCATCAAACATGATTTAGAGCTTGTTTATGGAAAAGTGCTTATTTCTGCATTTCAATGTTGTAACTTGCTGAAAACAGTCTACAGTGTTTTCATAACATCTCGAATAAACATAACAAAAACATTTTTTATCCAGAGTGCTTCAAACATGATTTAGAGCTTGTTTATGGAAAAGTGCTTATTTCTGCATTTCAATGTTGCAACTTGCTGAAAACTATCCACGGGGTTCATTTCATCTCAACCTAGACCCAGCACAGCAAAAATTGGACATCCAGAGTGCTTCAAACATGATTTAGAGCTTGTTTATGGAAAAGTGCTTATTTCTGCATTTCAATGTTGCAACTTGCTGAAAACTAGTCCACGGTGTTCATTTCATCTCAACTAGACACAGCACAGCAAAAATTGGACAATCCAGAGTGCATCAAACATGATTTAGAGCTTGTTTATGGAAAAGTGCTTATTTCTGCATTTCAATGTTGTAACTTGCTGAAAACAGTCTACAGGGTTTTCATAACATCTCGAATAAACATAACAAAAACATTTTTTATCCAGAGTGCTTCAAACATGATTTAGAGCTTGTTTATGGAAAAGTGCTTATTTCTGCATTTCAATGTTGCAACTTGCTGAAAACTGTCCACGGCGTTCATTTCATCTCAACCTAGACACAGCACAGCAAAAATTGGACATCCAGAGTGCATCAAACATGATTTAGAGCTTGTTTATGGAAAAGTGCTTATTTCTGCATTTCAATGTTGTAACTTGCTGAAAACAGTCTACAGTGTTTTCATAACATCTCGAATAAACATAACAAAAACATTTTTTATCCAGAGTGCTTCAAACATGATTTAGAGCTTGTTTATGGAAAAGTGCTTATTTCTGCATTTCAATGTTGCAACTTGCTGAAAACTATCCATGGTGTTCATTTCATCTCAACTAGACACAGCACAGCAAAAATTGGACATCCAGAGTGCATCAAACATGATTTAGAGCTTGTTTATGGAAAAGTGCTTATTTCTGCATTTCAATGTTGTAACTTGCTGAAAACAGTCTACAGTGTTTTCATAACATCTCGAATAAACATAACAAAAACATTTTTTATCCAGAGTGCATCAAACATGATTTAGAGCTTGTTTATGGAAAAGTGCTTATTTCTGCATTTCAATGTTGCAACTTGCTGAAAACTAGTCCACGGCGTTCATTTCATCTCAACCTAGACACAGCACAGCAAAAATTGGACATCCAGAGTGCATCAAACATGATTTAGAGCTTGTTTATGGAAAAGTGCTTATTTCTGCATTTCAATGTTGTAACTTGCTGAAAACAGTCTACAGTGTTTTCATAACATCTCGAATAAACATAACAAAAACATTTTTTTATCCAGAGTGCTTCAAACATGATTTAGAGCTTGTTTATGGAAAAGTGCTTATTTCTGCATTTCAATGTTGCAACTTGCTGAAAACTATCCACGGTGTTCATTTCATCTCAACTAGACACAGCACAGCAAAAATTGGACATCCAGAGTGCATCAAACATGATTTAGAGCTTGTTTATGGAAAAGTGCTTATTTCTGCATTTCAATGTTGTAACTTGCTGAAAACAGTCTACAGTGTTTTCATAACATCTCGAATAAACATAACAAAAACATTTTTTTATCCAGAGTGCTTCAAACATGATTTAGAGCTTGTTTATGGAAAAGTGCTTATTTCTGCATTTCAATGTTGCAACTTGCTGAAAACTGTCTACAGTGTTTTCATAACATCTCGAATAAACATAACAAAAACATTTTTTTATCCAGAGTGCTTCAAACATGATTTAGAGCTTGTTTATGGAAAAGTGCTTATTTCTGCATTTCAATGTTGCAACTTGCTGAAAACTGTCCACGGCGTTCATTTCATCTCAACCTAGACACAGCACAGCAAAAATTGGACATCCAGAGTGCATCAAACATGATTTAGAGCTTGTTTATGGAAAAGTGCTTATTTCTGCATTTCAATGTTGTAACTTGCTGAAAACAGTCTACAGTGTTTTCATAACATCTCGAATAAACATAACAAAAACATTTTTTTATCCAGAGTGCTTCAAACATGATTTAGAGCTTGTTTATGGAAAAGTGCTTATTTCTGCATTTCAATGTTGCAACTTGCTGAAAACTGTCCACGGCGTTCATTTCATCTCAACCTAGACACAGCACAGCAAAAATTGGACATCCAGAGTGCATCAAACATGATTTAGAGCTTGTTTATGGAAAAGTGCTTATTTCTGCATTTCAATGTTGTAACTTGCTGAAAACAGTCTACAGTGTTTTCATAACATCTCGAATAAACATAACCAAAACATTTTTTTATCCAGAGTGCTTCAAACATGATTTAGAGCTTGTTTATGGAAAAGTGCTTATTTCTGCATTTCAATGTTGCAACTTGCTGAAAAACTGTCCACGGCGTTCATTCATCTCAACTAGACACAGCCAGCAAAACTTGGACATCCAGAGTGCATCCAAACATGATTTAGAGCTTGTTTATGGAAAAGTGCTTATTTCTGCATTTCAATGTTTCAACTTGCTGAAAACTGGTCCACGGGTTCATTTATCTCAACTAGACACAGCACAGCAAAAATTGGACACCAGAAGTGCATCAAACATATTTAGAGCTTGTTTATGAAAAGTGCCTTATTCTGCACTTTCATGTTGTAACTTGCTGAAAACAGTCTACAGTGTTTATCATAACATCTCTGACATAAACATAAACAAAAAACATTTTTTATCCAGAGTGCTTCAAACATTGATTTTAGATGCTTGTTCATGGAGAAGACAGTGCTTATTTCTGTATTTTCATGTTTGGCAAACTTGCTAGAAAACTGTCCCACGGCGTTCATTTCCATCTCAACCTAGACACAGCACAGCACAAATTGTACTATCCAGCAGTGCATTCAAACATGATTTAGAGCTGTTTATGGAAAAGTGCTTCTTCTGCATTTCAATGTTGTACTTGCTGAAAAACAGTCTACAGTGTTTTCATAACATCTCGATAAACATAACAAAAACATTTTTTTATCCAGAGTGCTTCAACATGATTTAGAGCTTGTTTATGGAAAAGTGCTTATTTTCTGCATTTCATCGTTGCAACTTGCTGAAAAACTGTCCACGGCGTTCATTTCATCTCAACCTAGACACAGCACAGCAAAAATTGGATATCCAGAGTGCATCCAAACATGATTTAGAGCTTGTTATGGAAAAGTGCTTATTTCTGCATTTCAATGTTGAACCTTCGCCTGAAAACTGTCCACGGCGTTCATTTCATCTCAACCTAGACACAGGACAGCAAAAATTGGATCATCCAGAGTGCATTCAAACATGATTTAGAGCTTGTTTATGGAAAAGTGCTTATTTCTGCATTTCAATGTTGTACTTGCTGAAAACAGTCTACAGTGTTTTCATAACATCTCGAATAAACATAACAAAAACATTTTTTATCCAGAGTGCTTCAAACATGATTTAGAGCTTGTTTATGGAAAAGTGCTTATTTCTGCATTTCAATGTTGCAACTTGCTGAAAAAACTATCCACGGCGTTCATTTCATCTCAACCTAGACACAGCACAGCAAAAATTGGACATCCAGAGTGCATCAAACATGATTTAGAGCTTGTTTATGGAAAAGTGCTTATTTCTGCATTTCAATGTTGTAACTTGCTGAAAACAGTCCTACAGTGTTTTCATAACATCTCGAACTAAACATAACAAAAACATTTTTTTATCCAGAGTGCTTCAAACATGATTTAGAGCTTTGTTTATGGAAAAGTGCTATTTCTGCATTTCAATGTTGCAACTTGCTGAAAACTATCCACCGGTGTTCATTTCATCTCAACTAGACACAGCACAGCAAAATTGGATATCCCAGAGTGCGATCAAACATGATTAGAGCTGATTTATGGAAAGTGCTTATTTTTGCCATTTCAATGTTTCCAATTGCGAAAACGTACCACGGTGTCATTCATCTCAAACTCGACACAGCACAGCAAAAATTGGACATCAAGAAGTGCATTCAAACATGATGTTTTAGGAGTTGTTTATGGAAAAAGTGCATTATTTTCTGCATTTCAATTGTTGTAAACTTTGCTGAAACCAGTCTACAGTGTTTTCATAACATCTCGAATAAACATAACAAAAACATTTTTTATCCAGAGTGCTTCAAACATGATTTAGAGCTTGTTTATGAAAAGTGGCTTATTTCTGCATTTCAAGTTGCAACTTGCTGAAAACTATCCACGGCGTTCATTTCATCTCAACTAGACACAGCACAGCAAAAATTGGACATCCAGAGGTGCATCAAACATGATTTAGAGCTTGTTTATGGAAAAGTGCTTATTTCTGCATTTCCAATTTTGTAACTTGCTGAAAACAGTCTACAGTGTTTTCATAACATCTCGAATAAACATAACAAAAACATTTTTTTATCCAGAGTGCTTCAAACATGATTTAGAGCTTGTTTATGGAAAAGTGCTTATTTCTGCATTTCAATGTTGCAACTTGCTGAAAACTATCCACGGTGTTCATTTCATCTCAACTAGACACAGCACAGCAAAAATTGGACATCCAGAGTGCATCAAACATGATTTAGAGCTTGTTTATGGAAAAGTGCTTATTTCTGCATTTCAATGTTGCAACTTGCTGAAAACTAGTCCACGGCTGTTCATTTCATCTCAACTAGACACAGCACAGCAAAAATTGGACATCCAGAGTGCATCAAACATGATTTAGAGCTTGTTTATGGAAAGTGCTTATTTCTGCATTTCAATGTTGTAACTTGCTGAAAACAGTCTACAGTGTTTTCATAACATCTCGAATAAACATCACAAAAAACATTTTTTATCCAGAGTGCTTCAAACATGATTTTAGAGCTTGTTTATGGAAAAGTGCTTATTTCTGCATTTCAATGTTGCAACTAGCTGAAAACTATCCACGGTGTTCATTTAATCTCAACTAGACACAGCACAGCAAAAATTGGACATCCAGAGTGCATCAAACATGATTTAGAGCTTGTTTATGGAAAAGTGCTTATTTCTGCATTTCAATGTTGCAACTTGCTGAAAACTGTCCACGGTGTTCATTTCATCTCAACTAGACACAGCACAGCAAAAATTGGACATCCAGAGTGCATCAAACATGATTTAGAGCTTGTTTATGGAAAAGTGCTTATTTCTGCATTTCAATGTTGCAACTTGCTGAAAACTATCCACGGTGTTCATTTAATCTCAACTAGACACAGCACAGCAAAAATTGAACATCCAGAGTGCATCAAACATGATTTAGAGCTTGTTTATGGAAAAGTGCTTATTTCTGCATTTCAATGTTGCAACTTGCTGAAAACTGTCCACGGTGTTCATTTAATCTCAACTAGACACAGCACAGCAAAAATTGGATATCCAGAGTGCATTCAAACATGATTTAGAGCTTGTTTATGGAAAAGTTGCTTCTTTCTGCATTTCAATGTTGCAACTTGCTGAAAACTGTCCACGGCGTTCATTTCATCTCAACCTAGACACAGCACAGCAAAAATTGGATATCCAGAGTGCCATCAAACATGATTTAGAGCTTGTTTTATGGAAAAGTGCTTATTTCTGCATTTCAATGTTGTAACTTGCTGAAAACGTCTACAGTGTCTTCATACACTATCTCGCAATAAACATAACCAAAAACATTTTTTTATCCAGAGTGCTTCAAACATGATTTAGAGCTTGTTTATGGAAAAGTGCTTATTTCTGCATTTCAATGTTGCAACTTGCTGAAAACTGTCCACGGCGTTCATTTCATCTCAACCTAGACACAGCACAGCAAAAATTGGACTATCCCAGAGTGCATCAAACATGATTTAGAGCTTGTTTTATGGAAAAGTGCTTATTTCTGCATTCAATGTTGTAACTTGCTGAAAACAGTCTACAGTGTTTCATAACATCTCGAATAAACATAACAAAACATTTTTTTATCCAGAGTGCTTCAAACATGATTTAGAGCTTGTTTATTGGAAAAGTGCTTATTTCTGCATTTCAATGTTGCAACTTGCTGAAAACTATCCACGGTGTTCATTTAATCTCAACTAGACACAGCACAGCAAAAATTGGACATCCAGAGTGCATCAAACATGATTTAGAGCTTGTTTATGGAAAAGTGCTTATTTCTGCATTTCAATGTTGCAACTTGCTGAAAACTGTCCACGGTGTTCATTTCATCTCAACTAGACACAGCACAGCAAAAATTGGACATCCAGAGTGCATCAAACATGATTTAGAGCTTGTTTATGGAAAAGTGCTTATTTCTGCATTTCAATGTTGTAACTTGCTGAAAACAGTCTACGTGTTTTCATAACATCTCGAATAAACATACAAAAACATTTTTTTATCCAGAGTGCTTCAAACATGATTTAGAGCTTGTTTATGGAAAAGTGCTTATTTCTGCATTCATGTTGCAACTTGCTGAAAACTATCCACGGCTGTTCATTTTAATCTCAACTAGACACAGCACAGCAAAAATTGGATATCCAGAGTGCATCAAACATGATTTAGAGCTTGTTTATGGAAAAGTGCTTATTTCTGCATTTCAATGTTGTAACTTGCTGAAAACAGTCTACAGTGTTTTCATAACATCTCGAATAAACATAACAAAAACATTTTTTTATCCAGAGTGCTTCAAACATGATTTAGAGCTTGTTTATGGAAAAGTGCTTATTTCTGCATTTCAATGTTGCAACTTGCTGAAACTATCCACGGGTTCATTTATCTCAACTAGACACAGCACAGCAAAAATTGGACTATCCAGAGTGCATCAAACATGATTTAGAGCTTGTTTATGGAAAAGTGCTTATTTCTGCATTTCAATGTTGTAACTTGCTGAAAACAGTCTACAGTGTTTTCATAACATCTCGAATAAACATAACAAAAACATTTTTTTATCCGAGTGCTTCAAACATGGATTTAGAGCTTGTTTATGGAAAAGTGCTTATTTCTGCATTTCTAATGTTGCAACTTGCCTGAAAACAGTCCACAGGCTGTTCCTTCATCTCAAACTAAACAGAACAGCAAAAATTGGACTATCCAGAGTGATCAAACATGATTTAGAGCTTGTTATGGAAAAGTGCTTATTTCGCATTTCAATGTTGCTAACTTGTGAAACTAGTCCACGGTGTTCAATTTCATCTCAAGCTAGACACAGCACAGCAAAATTGGACATCCAGAGTGCATCAAAACTGATTTAGAGCTTGTTTATGGAAAAGTGCTTATTTCTGCATTTCAATGTTGTAACTTGCTGAAACAGTTCTACAGTGTTTTCATAACATCTCGAATATAAACATAACAAAAACATTTTTTTATCCAGAGTGCTTCAAACATGATTAGAGCTGTTTATGGAAAAGTGCTTATTTCTGCATTTCAATGTTGCAACTTGCTGAAAACTTCCACGGTGTTCATTTCATCTCAAACTAGACACAGCACAGCAAAAATTGGATATCCAGAGTGCATCAAACATGATTTAGAGCTTGTTTATGGAAAAGTGCTTATTTCTGCATTTCAATGTTGTAATTGCTGAAAACTATCCACCGGGTTTTCATTACATCTCAACCTAGACCAGCACAGCAAAAATTGGATATCCAAGAGTGCATCAACATGATTAGAGCTTGTTTATGAAAAGTGCTTATTTCTGCATTTCAATGTTGCAACTTGCTGAAACCTAATCCACAGGCGTTCATTTCTATCTCAACGTAGACACCGCCAACAGCAAAAATTGGATATCCAGAGTGCATCAAACATGATTTAGAGCTTGTTTTATGGAAAAGTGCTTTATTCTGCATTTCAATGTTGCAAACTTGCTGAAAACTGTCCACGGCGTTCATTTCATCTCAACCTAGACACAGCACAGCAAAAATTGGACATCCAGAGTGCATCACACATGATTTAGAGCTTGTTTATGGAAAAGTGCTTATTTCTGCATTTCAATGTTGTAACTTGCTGAAAACAGGTCTACAGTGTTTCATACACATCTCGAATAAACATAAACAAAAACATTTTTTATCCAGAGTGCATCAAACATGATTTAGAGCTTGTTTATGGAAAAGTGCTTATTTCTGTATTTCAAATGTTTGCAACTTGCTGAAAACTGTCCACGGCGTTCATTTTATCTCAACCTAGACACAGCACAGCAAAAATTGGACAATCCAGAGTGCATCAAACATGATTTAGAGCTTGTTTATGGAAAAGTGCTTCTTTCTGCATTTCAAGTTGTAACTGCTGAAAACAGTTCTACAGTGTTTCTATAACATCTCGAATAAACATAACAAAACATTTTTTTTATCCAGAGTGCTTCAACACCATGATTTAGAGCTTGTTATGGAAAAGTGCTTATTTCTGCATTTCAATGTTGCAACTTGCTGAAACGTCCACGGTGTTCATTTCATCTCAACCTAGACACAGCACAGCAAAATTGGACATCCCAGAGTGGCATCAAACATGATTTAGAGCTTGTTTATGGAAAAGTGCTTATTTCTGCATTTCAATGTTGTAACCTTGCTGAAAACAGTCTTACAGTGATTTCATAACATCTCGAATAAACATAACAAAACATTTTTTTATCCAGAGTGCTTCAAACATGATTTAGAGCTTGTTTATGGAAAAGTGCTTTTTCTGTAATTCAATGTTGCAACTTGCTGAAAACTGTCCACGGCGTTCATTTAATCTCAACTAGACACAGCACAGCAAAAATTGGACATCCAGAGTGCATCAAACATGATTTAGAGCTTGTTTATGGAAAAGTGCTTATTTCTGCATTTCAATGTTGCAACTTGCTGAAAACTGTCCACGGTGTTCATTTCATCTCAACTAGACACAGCACAGCAAAAATTGGACATCCAGAGTGCATCAAACATGATTTAGAGCTTGTTTATGGAAAAGTGCTTATTTCTGCATTTCAATGTTGCAACTTGCTGAAAACAGTCCACAGTGTTCATAACATCTCGAATAAACATAACAAAAACATTTTTTTATCCAGAGTGCTTCAAACATGATTTAGAGCTTGTTTATGGAAAAGTGCTTATTTCTGCATTTCAATGTTGCAACTTGCTGAAAACAGTCTACAGTGTTCATAACATCTCGAATAGACACAGCAAAGCAAAATTTTTTATCCAGAGTGCATCAAACATGATTTAGAGCTTGTTTATGGAAAAGTGCTTATTTCTGCATTTCAATGTTGCAACTTGCTGAAAACTGTCCACGGTGTTCATTTCATCTCAACTAGACACAGCACAGCAAAAATTGGACATCCAGAGTGCATCAAACATGATTTAGAGCTTGTTTATGGAAAAGTGCTTATTTCTGCATTTCAATGTTGTAACTTGCTGAAAACAGTCTACAGTGTTTTCATAACATCTCGAATAAACATAACAAAAACATTTTTTATCCAGAGTGCTTCAAACATGATTTAGAGCTTGTTTATGGAAAAGTGCTTATTTCTGCATTTCAATGTTGCAACTTGCTGAAAACTGTCCACGGTGTTCATTTCATCTCAACTAGACACAGCACAGCAAAAATTGGACATCCAGAGTGCATCAAACATGATTTAGAGCTTGTTTATGGAAAAGTGCTTATTTCTGCATTTCAATGTTGTAACTTGCTGAAAACAGTCTACAGTGTTTTCATAACATCTCGAATAAACATAACAAAAACATTTTTTATCCAGAGTGCTTCAAACATGATTTAGAGCTTGTTTATGGAAAAGTGCTTATTTCTGCATTTCAATGTTGCAACTTGCTGAAAACTGTCCACGGTGTTCATTTCATCTCAACTAGACACAGCACAGCAAAAATTGGACATCCAGAGTGCATCAAACATGATTTAGAGCTTGTTTATGGAAAAGTGCTTATTTCTGCATTTCAATGTTGCAACTTGCTGAAAACTGTCCACGGTGTTCATTTCATCTCAACTAGACACAGCACAGCAAAAATTGGACATCCAGAGTGCATCAAACATGATTTAGAGCTTGTTTATGGAAAAGTGCTTATTTCTGCATTTCAATGTTGTAACTTGCTGAAAACAGTCTACAGTGTTTTCATAACATCTCGAATAAACATAACAAAAACATTTTTTATCCAGAGTGCTTCAAACATGATTTAGAGCTTGTTTATGGAAAAGTGCTTATTTCTGCATTTCAATGTTGCAACTTGCTGAAAACTGTCCACGGTGTTCATTTCATCTCAACTAGACACAGCACAGCAAAAATTGGACATCCAGAGTGCATCAAACATGATTTAGAGCTTGTTTATGGAAAAGTGCTTATTTCTGCATTTCAATGTTGTAACTTGCTGAAAACAGTCTACAGTGTTTTCATAACATCTCGAATAAACATAACAAAAACATTTTTTTATCCAGAGTGCTTCAAACATGATTTAGAGCTTGTTTATGGAAAAGTGCTTATTTCTGCATTTCAATGTTGCAACTTGCTGAAAACTGTCCACGGTGTTCATTTCATCTCAACTAGACACAGCACAGCAAAAATTGGATATCCAGAGTGCATCAAAACATGATTTAGAGCTTGTTTATGGAAAAGTGCTTATTTCTGCATTTCAATGTTGTAACTTGCTGAAAACAGTCTACAGTGTTCATAACATCTCGAATAAACATAACAAAAACATTTTTTATCCAGAGTGCTTCAAACATGATTTAGAGCTTGTTTATGGAAAAGTGCTTATTTCTGCATTTCAATGTTGCAACTTGCTGAAAACTGTCCACGGTGTTCATTTCATCTCAACTAGACACAGCACAGCAAAAATTGGACATCCAGAGTGCATCAAACATGATTTAGAGCTTGTTTATGGAAAAGTGCTTATTTCTGCATTTCAATGTTGTAACTTGCTGAAAACAGTCCACAGTGTTTTCATAACATCTCGAATAAACATAACAAAAACATTTTTTATCCAGAGTGCTTCAAACATGATTTAGAGCTTGTTTATGGAAAAGTGCTTATTTCTGCATTTCAATGTTGTAACTTGCTGAAAACAGTCTACAGTGTTTTCATAACATCTCGAATAAACATAACAAAAACATTTTTTATCCAGAGTGCTTCAAACATGATTTAGAGCTTGTTTATGGAAAAGTGCTTATTTCTGCATTTCAATGTTGCAACTTGCTGAAAACTGTCCACGGTGTTCATTTCATCTCAACTAGACACAGCACAGCAAAAATTGGATATCCAGAGTGCATCAAACATGATTTAGAGCTTGTTTATGGAAAAGTGCTTATTTCTGCATTTCAATGTTGTAACTTGCTGAAAACAGTCTACAGTGTTTTCATAACATCTCGAATAAACATAACAAAAACATTTTTTTATCCAGAGTGCTTCAAACATGATTTAGAGCTTGTTTATGGAAAAGTGCTTATTTCTGCATTTCAATGTTGCAACTTGCTGAAAACTGTCCACGGTGTTCATTTCATCTCAACTAGACACAGCACAGCAAAAATTGGATATCCAGAGTGCATCAAACATGATTTAGAGCTTGTTTATGGAAAAGTGCTTATTTCTGCATTTCAATGTTGTAACTTGCTGAAAACAGTCTACAGTGTTTTCATAACATCTCGAATAAACATAACAAAAACATTTTTTATCCAGAGTGCTTCAAACATGATTTAGAGCTTGTTTATGGAAAAGTGCTTATTTCTGCATTTCAATGTTGCAACTTGCTGAAAACTGTCCACGGTGTTCATTTCATCTCAACTAGACACAGCACAGCAAAAATTGGATATCCAGAGTGCATCAAACATGATTTAGAGCTTGTTTATGGAAAAGTGCTTATTTCTGCATTTCAATGTTGTAACTTGCTGAAAACAGTCTACAGTGTTTTCATAACATCTCGAATAAACATAACAAAAACATTTTTTTATCCAGAGTGCTTCAAACATGATTTAGAGCTTGTTTATGGAAAAGTGCTTATTTCTGCATTTCAATGTTGCAACTTGCTGAAAACTGTCCACGGCGTTCATTTCATCTCAACTAGACACAGCACAGCAAAAATTGGATATCCAGAGTGCATCAAACATGATTTAGAGCTTGTTTATGGAAAAGTGCTTATTTCTGCATTTCAATGTTGTAACTTGCTGAAAACAGTCTACAGTGTTTTCATAACATCTCGAATAAACATAACAAAACATTTTTTTATCCAGAGTGCTTCAAACATGATTTAGAGCTTGTTTATGGAAAAGTGCTTATTTCTGCATTTCAATGTTGTAACTTGCTGAAAACAGTCTACAGTGTTTTCATAACATCTCGAATAAACATAACAAAAATTTTTTATCCAGAGTGCTTCAAACATGATTTAGAGCTTGTTTATGGAAAAGTGCTTATTTCTGCATTTCAATGTTGCAACTTGCTGAAAACTGTCCACGGCGTTCATTTCATCTCAAGCTAGACACAGCACAGCAAAAATTGGATATCCAGAGTGCATCAAAACATGATTTAGAGCTTGTTTATGGAAAAGTGCTTATTTCTGCATTTCAATGTTGTAACTTGCTGAAAACAGTCTACAGTGTTTTCATAACATCTCGAATAAACATAACAAAAACATTTTTTTATCCAGAGTGCTTCAAACATGATTTAGAGCTTGTTTATGGAAAAGTGCTTATTTCTGCATTTCAATGTTGCAACTAGCTGAAAACTGTCCACGGTGTTCATTTCATCTCAACTAGACACAGCACAGCAAAAATTGGATATCCAGAGTGCATCAAACATGATTTAGAGCTTGTTTATGGAAAAGTGCTTATTTCTGCATTTCAATGTTGTAACTTGCTGAAAACAGTCTACAGTGTTTCATAACATCTCGAATAAACATAACAAAAACATTTTTTATCCAGAGTGCTTCAAACATGATTTAGAGCTTGTTTATGGAAAAGTGCTTATTTCTGCATTTCAATGTTGCAACTTGCTGAAAACTGTCCACGGTGTTCATTTCATCTCAACCTAGACACAGCACAGCAAAAATTGGATATCCAGAGTGCATCAAACATGATTTAGAGCTTGTTTATGGAAAAGTGCTTATTTCTGCATTTCAATGTTGCAACTTGGATATCCAGAGTGCTTCAAACATGATTTAGAGCTTGTTTATGTAAAAGTGCTTATTTCTGCATTTCAATGTTGCAACTTGCTGAAAACTGTCCACGGCGTTCATTTCATCTCAACTAGACACAGCACAGCAAAAATTGGATATCCAGAGTGCATCAAACATGATTTAGAGCTTGTTTATGGAAAAGTGCTTATTTCTGCATTTCAATGTTGTAACTTGCTGAAAACAGTCTACAGTGTTTTCATAACATCTCGAATAAACATAACAAAAACATTTTTTATCCAGAGTGCTTCAAACATGATTTAGAGCTTGTTTATGGAAAAGTGCTTATTTCTGCATTTCAATGTTGTAACTTGCTGAAAACAGTCTACAGTGTTTTCATAACATCTCGAATAAACATAACAAAAACATTTTTTATCCAGAGTGCTTCAAACATGATTTAGAGCTTGTTTATGGAAAAGTGCTTATTTCTGCATTTCAATGTTGCAACTTGCTGAAAACTGTCCACGGTGTTCATTTCATCTCAACTAGACACAGCACAGCAAAAATTGGATATCCAGAGTGCATCAAACATGATTTAGAGCTTGTTTATGGAAAAGTGCTTATTTCTGCATTTCAATGTTGTAACTTGCTGAAAACAGTCTACAGTGTTTTCATAACATCTCGAATAAACATAACAAAAACATTTTTTATCCAGAGTGCTTCAAACATGATTTAGAGCTTGTTTATGGAAAAGTGCTTATTTCTGCATTTCAATGTTGCAACTTGCTGAAAACTGTCCACGGTGTTCATTTCATCTCAACCTAGACACAGCACAGCAAAAATTGGATATCCAGAGTGCTTCAAACATGATTTAGAGCTTGTTTATGGAAAAGTGCTTATTTCTGCATTTCAATGTTGCAACTTGCTGAAAACTGTCCACGGCGTTCATTTCATCTCAACTAGACACAGCACAGCAAAATTGGATATCCAGAGTGCATCAAACATGATTTAGAGCTTGTTTATGGAAAAGTGCTTATTTCTGCATTTCAATGTTGTAACTTGCTGAAAACAGTCTACAGTGTTTTCATAACATCTCGAATAAACATAACAAAAACATTTTTTTATCCAGAGTGCTTCAAACATGATTTAGAGCTTGTTTATGGAAAAGTGCTTATTTCTGCATTTCAATGTTGCAACTTGCTGAAAACTGTCCACGGCGTTCATTTCATCTCAAGCTAGACAC
This sequence comes from Oncorhynchus kisutch, assembly GCF_002021735.2. NCBI lineage: Eukaryota > Metazoa > Chordata > Actinopteri > Salmoniformes > Salmonidae > Oncorhynchus > Oncorhynchus kisutch. The sequence goes on along the minus strand of NW_022262058.1, from coordinate 22,839 downwards.
AGCACAGCAAAAATTGGATATCCAGAGTGCATCAAAACATGATTTAGAGCTTGTTTATGGAAAAGTGCTTATTTCTGCATTTCAATGTTGCAACTTGGATATCCAGAGTGCTTCAAACATGATTTAGAGCTTGTTTATGTAAAAGTGCTTATTTCTGCATTTCAATGTTGCAACTTGCTGAAAACTGTCCACGGCGTTCATTTCATCTCAAGCTAGACACAGCACAGCAAAAATTGGATATCCAGAGTGCATCAAAACATGATTTAGAGCTTGTTTATGGAAAAGTGCTTATTTCTGCATTTCAATGTTGTAACTTGCTGAAAACAGTCTACAGTGTTTTCATAACATCTCGAATAAACATAACAAAAACATTTTTTTATCCAGAGTGCTTCAAACATGATTTAGAGCTTGTTTATGGAAAAGTGCTTATTTCTGCATTTCAATGTTGCAACTTGCTGAAAACTGTCCACGGTGTTCATTTCATCTCAACTAGACACAGCACAGCAAAAATTGGATATCCAGAGTGCATCAAACATGATTTAGAGCTTGTTTATGGAAAAGTGCTTATTTCTGCATTTCAATGTTGTAACTTGCTGAAAACAGTCTACAGTGTTTTCATAACATCTCGAATAAACATAACAAAAACATTTTTTTATCCAGAGTGCTTCAAACATGATTTAGAGCTTGTTTATGGAAAAGTGCTTATTTCTGCATTTCAATGTTGCAACTTGCTGAAAACTGTCCACGGTGTTCATTTCATCTCAACCTAGACACAGCACAGCAAAAATTGGATATCCAGAGTGCATCAAACATGATTTAGAGCTTGTTTATGGAAAAGTGCTTATTTCTGCATTTCAATGTTGCAACTTGCTGAAAACTGTCCACGGCGTTCATTTCATCTCAAGCTAGACACAGCACAGCAAAAATTGGATATCCAGAGTGCATCAAACATGATTTAGAGCTTGTTTATGGAAAAGTGCTTATTTCTGCATTTCAATGTTGTAACTTGCTGAAAACAGTCTACAGTGTTTTCATAACATCTCGAATAAACATAACAAAAACATTTTTTTATCCAGAGTGCTTCAAACATGATTTAGAGCTTGTTTATGGAAAAGTGCTTATTTCTGCATTTCAATGTTGCAACTTGCTGAAAACTGTCCACGGTGTTCATTTCATCTCAACTAGACACAGCACAGCAAAAATTGGATATCCAGAGTGCATCAAACATGATTTAGAGCTTGTTTATGGAAAAGTGCTTATTTCTGCATTTCAATGTTGCAACTTGCTGAAAACTGTCCACGGTGTTCATTTCATCTCAACTAGACACAGCACAGCAAAAATTGGATATCCAGAGTGCATCAAACATGATTTAGAGCTTGTTTATGGAAAAGTGCTTATTTCTGCATTTCAATGTTGTAACTTGCTGAAAACAGTCTACAGTGTTTTCATAACATCTCGAATAAACATAACAAAAACATTTTTTATCCAGAGTGCTTCAAACATGATTTAGAGCTTGTTTATGGAAAAGTGCTTATTTCTGCATTTCAATGTTGCAACTTGCTGAAAACTGTCCACGGTGTTCATTTCATCTCAAGCTAGACACAGCACAGCAAAAATTGGATATCCAGAGTGCATCAAACATGATTTAGAGCTTGTTTATGGAAAAGTGCTTATTTCTGCATTTCAATGTTGTAACTTGCTGAAAACAGTCTACAGTGTTTTCATAACATCTCGAATAAACATAACAAAAACATTTTTTTATCCAGAGTGCTTCAAACATGATTTAGAGCTTGTTTATGGAAAAGTGCTTATTTATAAGAGACAGCTGCATTTCAATGTTGCAACTTGCTGAAAACTGTCCACGGCGTTCATTTCATCTCAACTAGACACAGCACAGCAAAAATTGGATATCCAGAGTGCATCAAACATGATTTAGAGCTTGTTTATGGAAAAGTGCTTATTTCTGCATTTCAATGTTGTAACTTGCTGAAAACAGTCTACAGTGTTTTCATAACATCTCGAATAAACATAACAAAAACATTTTTTTATCCAGAGTGCTTCAAACATGATTTAGAGCTTGTTTATGGAAAAGTGCTTATTTCTGCATTTCAATGTTGCAACTTGCTGAAAACTGTCCACGGTGTTCATTTCATCTCAACTAGACACAGCACAGCAAAAATTGGATATCCAGAGTGCATCAAACATGATTTAGAGCTTGTTTATGGAAAAGTGCTTATTTCTGCATTTCAATGTTGTAACTTGCTGAAAACAGTCTACAGTGTTTCATAACATCTCGAATAAACATAACAAAAACATTTTTTTATCCAGAGTGCTTCAAACATGATTTAGAGCTTGTTTATGGAAAAGTGCTTATTTCTGCATTTCAATGTTGCAACTTGCTGAAAACTGTCCACGGCGTTCATTTCATCTCAACTAGACACAGCACAGCAAAAATTGGATATCCAGAGTGCATCAAACATGATTTAGAGCTTGTTTATGGAAAAGTGCTTATTTCTGCATTTCAATGTTGTAACTTGCTGAAAACAGTCTACAGTGTTTTCATAACATCTCGAATAAACATAACAAAAACATTTTTTTATCCAGAGTGCTTCAAACATGATTTAGAGCTTGTTTATGGAAAAGTGCTTATTTCTGCATTTCAATGTTGCAACTTGCTGAAAACTGTCCACGGTGTTCATTTCATCTCAACTAGACACAGCACAGCAAAAATTGGATATCCAGAGTGCATCAAACATGATTTAGAGCTTGTTTATGGAAAAGTGCTTATTTCTGCATTTCAATGTTGTAACTTGCTGAAAACAGTCTACAGTGTTTTCATAACATCTCGAATAAACATAACAAAAACATTTTTTTATCCAGAGTGCTTCAAACATGATTTAGAGCTTGTTTATGGAAAAGTGCTTATTTCTGCATTTCAATGTTGCAACTTGCTGAAAACTGTCCACGGTGTTCATTTCATCTCAACCTAGACACAGCACAGCAAAAATTGGATATCCAGAGTGCATCAAACATGATTTAGAGCTTGTTTATGGAAAAGTGCTTATTTCTGCATTTCAATGTTGTAACTTGCTGAAAACAGTCTACAGTGTTTTCATAACATCTCGAATAAACATAACAAAAACATTTTTTATCCAGAGTGCTTCAAACATGATTTAGAGCTTGTTTATGGAAAAGTGCTTATTTCTGCATTTCAATGTTGCAACTTGCTGAAAACTGTCCACGGCGTTCATTTCATCTCAAGCTAGACACAGCACAGCAAAAATTGGATATCCAGAGTGCATCAAAACATGATTTAGAGCTTGTTTATGGAAAAGTGCTTATTTCTGCATTTCAATGTTGCAACTTGGATATCCAGAGTGCTTCAAACATGATTTAGAGCTTGTTTATGTAAAAGTGCTTATTTCTGCATTTCAATGTTGCAACTTGCTGAAAACTGTCCACGGTGTTCATTTCATCTCAAGCTAGACACAGCACAGCAAAAATTGGATATCCAGAGTGCATCAAAACATGATTTAGAGCTTGTTTATGGAAAAGTGCTTATTTCTGCATTTCAATGTTGTAACTTGCTGAAAACAGTCTACAGTGTTTTCATAACATCTCGAATAAACATAACAAAAACATTTTTTTATCCAGAGTGCTTCAAACATGATTTAGAGCTTGTTTATGGAAAAGTGCTTATTTCTGCATTTCAATGTTGCAACTTGCTGAAAACTGTCCACGGTGTTCATTTCATCTCAACTAGACACAGCACAGCAAAAATTGGATATCCAGAGTGCATCAAACATGATTTAGAGCTTGTTTATGGAAAAGTGCTTATTTCTGCATTTCAATGTTGTAACTTGCTGAAAACAGTCTACAGTGTTTTCATAACATCTCGAATAAACATAACAAAAACATTTTTTTATCCAGAGTGCTTCAAACATGATTTAGAGCTTGTTTATGGAAAAGTGCTTATTTCTGCATTTCAATGTTGCAACTTGCTGAAAACTGTCCACGGCGTTCATTTCATCTCAAGCTAGACACAGCACAGCAAAAATTGGATATCCAGAGTGCATCAAACATGATTTAGAGCTTGTTTATGGAAAAGTGCTTATTTCTGCATTTCAATGTTGTAACTTGCTGAAAACAGTCTACAGTGTTTTCATAACATCTCGAATAAACATAACAAAAACATTTTTTATCCAGAGTGCTTCAAACATGATTTAGAGCTTGTTTATGGAAAAGTGCTTATTTCTGCATTTCAATGTTGCAACTTGCTGAAAACTGTCCACGGTGTTCATTTCATCTCAACTAGACACAGCACAGCAAAAATTGGATATCCAGAGTGCATCAAACATGATTTAGAGCTTGTTTATGGAAAAGTGCTTATTTCTGCATTTCAATGTTGCAACTTGCTGAAAACTGTCCACGGCGTTCATTTCATCTCAAGCTAGACACAGCACAGCAAAAATTGGATATCCAGAGTGCATCAAAACATGATTTAGAGCTTGTTTATGGAAAAGTGCTTATTTCTGCATTTCAATGTTGTAACTTGCTGAAAACAGTCTACAGTGTTTTCATAACATCTCGAATAAACATAACAAAAACATTTTTTATCCAGAGTGCTTCAAACATGATTTAGAGCTTGTTTATGGAAAAGTGCTTATTTCTGCATTTCAATGTTGCAACTTGCTGAAAACTGTCCACGGTGTTCATTTCATCTCAACTAGACACAGCACAGCAAAAATTGGATATCCAGAGTGCATCAAACATGATTTAGAGCTTGTTTATGGAAAAGTGCTTATTTCTGCATTTCAATGTTGTAACTTGCTGAAAACAGTCTACAGTGTTTTCATAACATCTCGAATAAACATAACAAAAACATTTTTTTATCCAGAGTGCTTCAAACATGATTTAGAGCTTGTTTATGGAAAAGTGCTTATTTCTGCATTTCAATGTTGCAACTTGCTGAAAACTGTCCACGGCGTTCATTTCATCTCAACCTAGACACAGCACAGCAAAAATTGGATATCCAGAGTGCATCAAAACATGATTTAGAGCTTGTTTATGGAAAAGTGCTTATTTCTGCATTTCAATGTTGCAACTTGGATATCCAGAGTGCTTCAAACATGATTTAGAGCTTGTTTATGTAAAAGTGCTTATTTCTGCATTTCAATGTTGCAACTTGCTGAAAACTGTCCACGGTGTTCATTTCATCTCAACTAGACACAGCACAGCAAAAATTGGATATCCAGAGTGCATCAAACATGATTTAGAGCTTGTTTATGGAAAAGTGCTTATTTCTGCATTTCAATGTTGTAACTTGCTGAAAACAGTCTACAGTGTTTTCATAACATCTCGAATAAACATAACAAAAACATTTTTTTATCCAGAGTGCTTCAAACATGATTTAGAGCTTGTTTATGGAAAAGTGCTTATTTCTGCATTTCAATGTTGCAACTTGCTGAAAACTGTCCACGGTGTTCATTTCATCTCAAGCTAGACACAGCACAGCAAAAATTGGATATCCAGAGTGCATCAAACATGATTTAGAGCTTGTTTATGGAAAAGTGCTTATTTCTGCATTTCAATGTTGTAACTTGCTGAAAACAGTCTACAGTGTTTTCATAACATCTCGAATAAACATAACAAAACATTTTTTATCCAGAGTGCTTCAAACATGATTTAGAGCTTGTTTATGGAAAAGTGCTTATTTCTGCATTTCAATGTTGCAACTTGCTGAAAACTGTCCACGGCGTTCATTTCATCTCAACTAGACACAGCACAGCAAAAATTGGATATCCAGAGTGCATCAAACATGATTTAGAGCTTGTTTATGGAAAAGTGCTTATTTCTGCATTTCAATGTTGTAACTTGCTGAAAACAGTCTACAGTGTTTTCATAACATCTCGAATAAACATAACAAAAACATTTTTTATCCAGAGTGCTTCAAACATGATTTAGAGCTTGTTTATGGAAAAGTGCTTATTTCTGCATTTCAATGTTGCAACTTGCTGAAAACTGTCCACGGTGTTCATTTCATCTCAACCTAGACACAGCACAGCAAAAATTGGATATCCAGAGTGCATCAAACATGATTTAGAGCTTGTTTATGGAAAAGTGCTTATTTCTGCATTTCAATGTTGTAACTTGCTGAAAACAGTCTACAGTGTTTTCATAACATCTCGAATAAACATAACAAAAACATTTTTTTATCCAGAGTGCTTCAAACATGATTTAGAGCTTGTTTATGGAAAAGTGCTTATTTCTGCATTTCAATGTTGCAACTTGCTGAAAACTGTCCACGGTGTTCATTTCATCTCAACCTAGACACAGCACAGCAAAAATTGGATATCCAGAGTGCATCAAACATGATTTAGAGCTTGTTTATGGAAAAGTGCTTATTTCTGCATTTCAATGTTGTAACTTGCTGAAAACAGTCTACAGTGTTTTCATAACATCTCGAATAAACATAACAAAAACATTTTTTTATCCAGAGTGCTTCAAACATGATTTAGAGCTTGTTTATGGAAAAGTGCTTATTTCTGCATTTCAATGTTGCAACTTGCTGAAAACTGTCCACGGCGTTCATTTCATCTCAACCTAGACACAGCACAGCAAAAATTGGATATCCAGAGTGCATCAAAACATGATTTAGAGCTTGTTTATGGAAAAGTGCTTATTTCTGCATTTCAATGTTGCAACTTGGATATCCAGAGTGCTTCAAACATGATTTAGAGCTTGTTATGGAAAAGTGCTTATTTCTGCATTTCAATGTTGCAACTTGCTGAAAACTGTCCACGGTGTTCATTTCATCTCAAGCTAGACACAGCACAGCAAAAATTGGATATCCAGAGTGCATCAAACATGATTTAGAGCTTGTTTATGGAAAAGTGCTTATTTCTGCATTTCAATGTTGTAACTTGCTGAAAACAGTCTACAGTGTTTTCATAACATCTCGAATAAACATAACAAAAACATTTTTTATCCAGAGTGCTTCAAACATGATTTAGAGCTTGTTTATGGAAAAGTGCTTATTTCTGCATTTCAATGTTGCAACTTGCTGAAAACTGTCCACGGTGTTCATTTCATCTCAACTAGACACAGCACAGCAAAAATTGGATATCCAGAGTGCATCAAACATGATTTAGAGCTTGTTTATGGAAAAGTGCTTATTTCTGCATTTCAATGTTGTAACTTGCTGAAAACAGTCTACAGTGTTTTCATAACATCTCGAATAAACATAACAAAAACATTTTTTATCCAGAGTGCTTCAAACATGATTTAGAGCTTGTTTATGGAAAAGTGCTTATTTCTGCATTTCAATGTTGCAACTTGCTGAAAACTGTCCACGGCGTTCATTTCATCTCAAGCTAGACACAGCACAGCAAAAATTGGATATCCAGAGTGCATCAAACATGATTTAGAGCTTGTTTATGGAAAAGTGCTTATTTCTGCATTTCAATGTTGTAACTTGCTGAAAACAGTCTACAGTGTTTTCATAACATCTCGAATAAACATAACAAAAACATTTTTTATCCAGAGTGCTTCAAACATGATTTAGAGCTTGTTTATGGAAAAGTGCTTATTTCTGCATTTCAATGTTGCAACTTGCTGAAAACTGTCCACGGTGTTCATTTCATCTCAACTAGACACAGCACAGCAAAAATTGGATATCCAGAGTGCATCAAACATGATTTAGAGCTTGTTTATGGAAAAGTGCTTATTTCTGCATTTCAATGTTGTAACTTGCTGAAAACAGTCTACAGTGTTTTCATAACATCTCGAATAAACATAACAAAAACATTTTTTATCCAGAGTGCTTCAAACATGATTTAGAGCTTGTTTATGGAAAAGTGCTTATTTCTGCATTTCAATGTTGCAACTTGCTGAAAACTGTCCACGGTGTTCATTTCATCTCAACTAGACACAGCACAGCAAAAATTGGATATCCAGAGTGCATCAAACATGATTTAGAGCTTGTTTATGGAAAAGTGCTTATTTCTGCATTTCAATGTTGTAACTTGCTGAAAACAGTCTACAGTGTTTTCATAACATCTCGAATAAACATAACAAAAACATTTTTTTATCCAGAGTGCTTCAAACATGATTTAGAGCTTGTTTATGGAAAAGTGCTTATTTCTGCATTTCAATGTTGCAACTTGCTGAAAACTGTCCACGGTGTTCATTTCATCTCAACTAGACACAGCACAGCAAAAATTGGATATCCAGAGTGCATCAAAACATGATTTAGAGCTTGTTTATGGAAAAGTGCTTATTTCTGCATTTCAATGTTGTAACTTGCTGAAAACAGTCTACAGTGTTTTCATAACATCTCGAATAAACATAACAAAAACATTTTGTTATCCAGAGTGCTTCAAACATGATTTAGAGCTTGTTTATGGAAAAGTGCTTATTTCTGCATTTCAATGTTGCAACTTGCTGAAAACTGTCCACGGTGTTCATTTCATCTCAACCTAGACACAGCACAGCAAAAATTGGACATCCAGAGTGGATCAAACATGATTTAGAGCTTGTTTATTGAAAAGTGCTTATTTCTGCATTTCAATGTTGTAACTTGCTGAAAACAGTCTACAGTGTTTTCATAACATCTCGAATAAACATAACAAAAAATTTTTTATCCAGAGTGCTTCAAACATGATTTAGAGCTTGTTTATGGAAAAGTGCTTATTTCTGCATTTCAATGTTGCAACTTGCTGAAAACTGTCCACGGCGTTCATTTCATCTCAACCTAGACACAGCACAGCAAAAATTGGATATCCAGAGTGCATCAAACATGATTTAGAGCTTGTTTATGGAAAAGTGCTTATTTCTGCATTTCAATGTTGTAACTTGCTGAAAACAGTCTACAGTGTTTTCATAACATCTCGAATAAACATAACAAAAACATTTTTTATCCAGAGTGCTTCAAACATGATTTAGAGCTTGTTTATGGAAAAGTGCTTATTTCTGCATTTCAATGTTGCAACTTGCTGAAAACTGTCCACGGTGTTCATTTCATCTCAACTAGACACAGCACAGCAAAAATTGGATATCCAGAGTGCATCAAACATGATTTAGAGCTTGTTTATGGAAAAGTGCTTATTTCTGCATTTCAATGTTGCAACTTGCTGAAAACTGTCCACGGTGTTCATTTCATCTCAACTAGACACAGCACAGCAAAAATTGGATATCCAGAGTGCATCAAACATGATTTAGAGCTTGTTTATGGAAAAGTGCTTATTTCTGCATTTCAATGTTGTAACTTGCTGAAAACAGTCTACAGTGTTTTCATAACATCTCGAATAAACATAACAAAAACATTTTTTATCCAGAGTGCTTCAAACATGATTTAGAGCTTGTTTATGGAAAAGTGCTTATTTCTGCATTTCAATGTTGCAACTTGCTGAAAACTGTCCACGGTGTTCATTTCATCTCAACTAGACACAGCACAGCAAAAATTGGATATCCAGAGTGCATCAAACATGATTTAGAGCTTGTTTATGGAAAAGTGCTTATTTCTGCATTTCAATGTTGCAACTTGCTGAAAACTGTCCACGGTGTTCATTTCATCTCAACTAGACACAGCACAGCAAAAATTGGATATCCAGAGTGCTTCAAACATGATTTAGAGCTTGTTTATGGAAAAGTGCTTATTTCTGCATTTCAATGTTGCAACTTGCTGAAAACTGTCCACGGCGTTCATTTCATCTCAAGCTAGACACAGCACAGCAAAAATTGGATATCCAGAGTGCATCAAACATGATTTAGAGCTTGTTTATGGAAAAGTGCTTATTTCTGCATTTCAATGTTGTAACTTGCTGAAAACAGTCTACAGTGTTTTCATAACATCTCGAATAAACATAACAAAAACATTTTTTATCCAGAGTGCTTCAAACATGATTTAGAGCTTGTTTATGGAAAAGTGCTTATTTCTGCATTTCAATGTTGCAACTTGCTGAAAACTGTCCACGGTGTTCATTTCATCTCAACTAGACACAGCACAGCAAAAATTGGATATCCAGAGTGCATCAAACATGATTTAGAGCTTGTTTATGGAAAAGTGCTTATTTCTGCATTTCAATGTTGCAACTTGCTGAAAACTGTCCACGGTGTTCATTTCATCTCAAGCTAGACACAGCACAGCAAAAATTGGATATCCAGAGTGCATCAAACATGATTTAGAGCTTGTTTATGGAAAAGTGCTTATTTCTGCATTTCAATGTTGTAACTTGCTGAAAACAGTCTACAGTGTTTTCATAACATCTCGAATAAACATAACAAAAACATTTTTTTATCCAGAGTGCTTCAAACATGATTTAGAGCTTGTTTATGGAAAAGTGCTTATTTCTGCATTTCAATGTTGCAACTTGCTGAAAACTGTCCACGGCGTTCATTTCATCTCAAGCTAGACACAGCACAGCAAAAATTGGATATCCAGAGTGCATCAAACATGATTTAGAGCTTGTTTATGGAAAAGTGCTTATTTCTGCATTTCAATGTTGTAACTTGCTGAAAACAGTCTACAGTGTTTTCATAACATCTCGAATAAACATAACAAAAACATTTTTTTATCCAGAGTGCTTCAAACATGATTTAGAGCTTGTTTATGGAAAAGTGCTTATTTCTGCATTTCAATGTTGCAACTTGCTGAAAACTGTCCACGGTGTTCATTTCATCTTAACCTAGACACAGCACAGCAAAAATTGGATATCCAGAGTGCTTCAAACATGATTTAGAGCTTGTTTATGGAAAAGTGCTTATTTCTGCATTTCAATGTTGTAACTTGCTGAAAACAGTCTACAGTGTTTTCATAACATCTCGAATAAACATAACAAAAACATTTTTTATCCAGAGTGCTTCAAACATGATTTAGAGCTTGTTTATGGAAAAGTGCTTATTTCTGCATTTCAATGTTGCAACTTGCTGAAAACTGTCCACGGCGTTCATTTCATCTCAACTAGACACAGCACAGCAAAAATTGGATATCCAGAGTGCATCAAACATGATTTAGAGCTTGTTTATGGAAAAGTGCTTATTTCTGCATTTCAATGTTGTAACTTGCTGAAAACAGTCTACAGTGTTTCATAACATCTCGAATAACATAACAAAAACATTTTTTATCCAGAGTGCTTCAAACATGATTTAGAGCTTGTTTATGGAAAAGTGCTTATTTCTGCATTTCAATGTTGCAACTTGCTGAAAACTGTCCACGGTGTTCATTTCATCTCAACCTAGACACAGCACAGCAAAAATTGGATATCCAGAGTGCATCAAACATGATTTAGAGCTTGTTTATGGAAAAGTGCTTATTTCTGCATTTCAATGTTGCAACTTGCTGAAAACTGTCCACGGCGTTCATTTCATCTCAACTAGACACAGCACAGCAAAAATTGGATATCCAGAGTGCATCAAACATGATTTAGAGCTTGTTTATGGAAAAGTGCTTATTTCTGCATTTCAATGTTGTAACTTGCTGAAAACAGTCTACAGTGTTTTCATAACATCTCGAATAAACATAACAAAAATTTTTTTATCCAGAGTGCTTCAAACATGATTTAGAGCTTGTTTATGGAAAAGTGCTTATTTCTGCATTTCAATGTTGCAACTTGCTGAAAACTGTCCACGGTGTTCATTTCATCTCAACTAGACACAGCACAGCAAAAATTGGATATCCAGAGTGCATCAAACATGATTTAGAGCTTGTTTATGGAAAAGTGCTTATTTCTGCATTTCAATGTTGCAACTTGCTGAAAACTGTCCACGGTGTTCATTTCATCTCAAGCTAGACACAGCACAGCAAAAATTGGATATCCAGAGTGCATCAAACATGATTTAGAGCTTGTTTATGGAAAAGTGCTTATTTCTGCATTTCAATGTTGTAACTTGCTGAAAACAGTCTACAGTGTTTCATAACATCTCGAATAAACATAACAAAAACATTTTTTATCCAGAGTGCTTCAAACATGATTTAGAGCTTGTTTATGGAAAAGTGCTTATTTCTGCATTTCAATGTTGCAACTTGCTGAAAACTGTCCACGGCGTTCATTTCATCTCAACTAGACACAGCACAGCAAAAATTGGATATCCAGAGTGCATCAAACATGATTTAGAGCTTGTTTATGGAAAAGTGCTTATTTCTGCATTTCAATGTTGTAACTTGCTGAAAACAGTCTACAGTGTTTTCATAACATCTCGAATAAACATAACAAAAACATTTTTTATCCAGAGTGCTTCAAACATGATTTAGAGCTTGTTTATGGAAAAGTGCTTATTTCTGCATTTCAATGTTGCAACTTGCTGAAAACTGTCCACGGTGTTCATTTCATCTCAACTAGACACAGCACAGCAAAATTGGATATCCAGAGTGCATCAAAACATGATTTAGAGCTTGTTTATGGAAAAGTGCTTATTTCTGCATTTCAATGTTGTAACTTGCTGAAAACAGTCTACAGTGTTTTCATAACATCTCGAATAAACATACACAAAAACATTTTTTTATCCAGAGTGCTTCAAACATGATTTAGAGCTTGTTTATGGAAAAGTGCTTATTTCTGCATTTCAATGTTGCAACTTGCTGAAAACTGTCCACGTGTTCATTTCATCTCAACTAGACACAGCACAGCAAAAATGGATATCCAGAGTGCATCAAACATGATTTAGAGCTTGTTTATGGAAAAGTGCTTATTTCTGCATTTCAATGTTGCAACTTGCTGAAACAGGTACAGTGTTTTCATAACATCTCGAAAACAAGCACAAAAAATTTTTTATCCAGAGTGCATCAAACATGATTTAGAGCTTGTTTATGGAAAAGTGCTTATTTCTGCATTTCAATGTTGCAACTTGCTGAAAACTGTCCACGGTGTTCATTTCATCTCAACTAGACACAGCACAGCAAAAATTGGATATCCAGAGTGCTTCAAACATGATTTAGAGCTTGTTTATGGAAAAGTGCTTATTTCTGCATTTCAATGTTGCAACTTGCTGAAAACTGTCCACGGTGTTCATTTCATCTCAACTAGACACAGCACAGCAAAAATTGGATATCCAGAGTGCATCAAACATGATTTAGAGCTTGTTTATGGAAAAGTGCTTATTTCTGCATTTCAATGTTGTAACTTGCTGAAAACAGTCTACAGTGTTTCATAACATCTCGAATAAACATAACAAAAACATTTTTTATCCAGAGTGCTTCAAACATGATTTAGAGCTTGTTTATGGAAAAGTGCTTATTTCTGCATTTCAATGTTGCAACTTGCTGAAAACTGTCCACGGTGTTCATTTCATCTCAACTAGACACAGCACAGCAAAATTGGATATCCAGAGTGCATCAAACATGATTTAGAGCTTGTTTATGGAAAAGTGCTTATTTCTGCATTTCAATGTTGTAACTTGCTGAAAACAGTCTACAGTGTTTTCATACATCTCGAAAAAGATAAACAACAAAAAATTTTTTATCCAGAGTGCTTCAAACATGATTTAGAGCTTGTTTATGGAAAAGTGCTTATTTCTGCATTTCAATGTTGCAACTTGCTGAAAACTGTCCACGGTGTTCATTTCATCTCAACCTAGACACAGCACAGCAAAAATTGGATATCCAGAGTGCATCAAAACATGATTTAGAGCTTGTTTATGGAAAAGTGCTTATTTCTGCATTTCAATGTTGTAACTTGCTGAAAACAGTCTACAGTGTTTTATAACATCAAATAAAATAAACATAACAAAAACATTTTTTATCAGAGTGCTTCAAACATGATTTAGAGCTTGTTTATGGAAAAGTGCTTATTTCTGCATTTCAATGTTGCAACTTGCTGAAAACTGTCCACGGGTTCATTTCATCTCAACTAGACACAGCACAGCAAAAATTGGATATCCAGAGTGCATCAAACATGATTTAGAGCTTGTTTATGGAAAAGTGCTTATTTCTGCATTTCAATGTTGTAACTTGCTGAAAACAGTCCACAGTGTTTTCATAACATCTCGAATAAACATAACAAAAAATTTTTTATCCAGAGTGCATCAAACATGATTTAGAGCTTGTTTATGGAAAAGTGCTTATTTCTGCATTTCAATGTTGTAACTTGCTGAAAACAGTCTACAGTGTTTTCATAACATCTCGAATAAACATAACAAAAACATTTTTTTATCCAGAGTGCTTCAAACATGATTTAGAGCTTGTTTATGGAAAAGTGCTTATTTCTGCATTTCAATGTTGCAACTTGCTGAAAACTGTCCACGGTGTTCATTTCATCTCAACTAGACACAGCACAGCAAAAATTGGATATCCAGAGTGCATCAAACATGATTTAGAGCTTGTTTATGGAAAAGTGCTTATTTCTGCATTTCAATGTTGCAACTTGCTGAAAACAGTCACAGTGTTTCATAACATCTCAAATAAACATAACAAAAACAATTTTTTATCCAGAGTGCTTCAAACATGATTTAGAGCTTGTTTATGGAAAAGTGCTTATTTCTGCATTTCAATGTTGCAACTTGCTGAAAACTGTCCACGGTGTTCATTTCATCTCAACTAGACACAGCACAGCAAAAATTGGATATCCAGAGTGCATCAAACATGATTTAGAGCTTGTTTATGGAAAAGTGCTTATTTCTGCATTTCAATGTTGTAACTTGCTGAAAATGAAAACAGTCTACAGTGTTTCATAAATCTCGAAAAACATAACAAAACATTTTTTATCCAGAGTGCTTCAAACATGATTTAGAGCTTGTTTATGGAAAAGTGCTTATTTCTGCATTTCAATGTTGCAACTTGCTGAAAACTGTCCACGGCGTTCATTTCATCTCAACTAGACACAGCACAGCAAAAATTGGATATCCAGAGTGCATCAAACATGATTTAGAGCTTGTTTATGGAAAAGTGCTTATTTCTGCATTTCAATGTTGTAACTTGCTGAAAACGTCTACAGTGTTTTCATAACATCTCGAATAAACATAACAAAACATTTTTTATCCAGAGTGCTTCAAACATGATTTAGAGCTTGTTTATGGAAAAGTGCTTATTTCTGCATTTCAATGTTGCAACTTGCTGAAAACTGTCCACGGTGTTCATTCATCTCAACTAGACACAGCACAGCAAAAATGGATATCCAGAGTGCATCAAACATGATTTAGAGCTTGTTTATGGAAAAGTGCTTATTTCTGCATTTCAATGTTGTAACTTGCTGAAAACAGTCTACAGTGTTTTCATAACATCTCGAATAAACATAACAAAACATTTTTTATCCAGAGTGCTTCAAACATGATTTAGAGCTTGTTTATGGAAAAGTGCTTATTTCTGCATTTCAATGTTGCAACTTGCTGAAAACTGTCCACGGCGTTCATTTCATCTCAACCTAGACACAGCACAGCAAAAATTGGATATCCAGAGTGCATTCAAACATGATTTAGAGCTTGTTATGGAAAAGTGCTTATTTCTGCATTTCAATGTTGTAACTTGCTGAAAACAGTCTACAGTGTTTTCATAACATCTCGAATAAACATAACAAAACATTTTTTTATCCAGAGTGCTTCAAACATGATTTAGAGCTTGTTTATGGAAAAGTGCTTATTTCTGCATTTCAATGTTGCAACTTGCTGAAAACTGTCCACGGCGTTCATTTCATCTCAACCTAGACACAGCACAGCAAAAATTGGATATCCAGAGTGCATCAAACATGATTTAGAGCTGTTTAAGAGACAGATGGAAAAGTGCTTATTTCTGCATTTCAATGTTGTAACTTGCTGAAAACAGTCTACAGTGTTTTCATAACATCTCGAATAAACATAACAAAACATTTTTTATCCAGAGTGCTTCAAACATGATTTAGAGCTTGTTTATGGAAAAGTGCTTATTTCTGCATTTCAATGTTGCAACTTGCTGAAAACTGTCCACGGCGTTCATTTCATCTCAACCTAGACACAGCACAGCAAAAATTGGATATCCAGAGTGCATCAAACATGATTTAGAGCCTGTCTCTTATGCACATCTGTGCTTATTTCTGCATTTCAATGTTGTAACTTGCTGAAAACAGTCTACAGTGTTTTCATAACATCTCGAATAAACATAACAAAACATTTTTTTATCCAGAGTGCTTCAAACATGATTTAGAGCTTGTTTATGGAAAAGTGCTTATTTCTGCATTTCAATGTTGCAACTTGCTGAAAACTGTCCACGGCGTTCATTTCATCTCAACCTAGACACAGCACAGCAAAAATTGGATATCCAGAGTGCATCAAACATGATTTAGAGCTTGTTTATGGAAAAGTGCTTATTTCTGCATTTCAATGTTGTAACTTGCTGAAAACAGTCTACAGTGTTTTCATAACATCTCGAAATAAACATAACAAAACATTTTTTTATCCAGAGTGCTTCAAACATGATTAGAGCTTGTTTATGGAAAAGTGCTTATTTCTGCATTTCAATGTTTCAACTTGCTGAAAACTGTCCACTGCGTTCATTTCATCTCAACCTAGACACAGCACAGCAAAAATGGACTATCCAGAGTGCATCAAACATGATTTAGAGCTTGTTTATGGAAAAGTGCTTATTTCTGCATTTCAATGTTGTAACTTGCTGAAAACAGTCTACAGTGTTTTCATAACATCTCGAATAAACATAACAAAAACATTTTTTTATCCAGAGTGCTTCAAACATGATTTAGAGCTTGTTTATGGAAAAGTGCTTATTTCTGCATTTCAATGTTGCAACTTGCTGAAAACTGTCCACGGCGTTCATTTCATCTCAACCTAGACACAGCACAGCAAAAATTGGATATCCAGAGTGCATCAAACATGATTTAGAGCTTGTTTATGGAAAAGTGCTTATTTCTGCATTTCAATGTTGTAACTTGCTGAAAAACAGTCTACAGTGTTTTCATAACATCTCGAATAAACATAACAAAACATGTTTTTATCCAGAGTGCTTCAAACATGATTTAGAGCTTGTTTATGGAAAAGTGCTTATTTCTGCATTTCAATGTTGCAACTTGCTGAAAACTGTCCACGGCGTTCATTTCATCTCAACCTAGACACAGCACAGCAAAAATTGGACATCCAGAGTGCATCAAACATGATTTAGAGCTTGTTTATGGAAAAGTGCTTATTTCTGCATTTCAATGTTGTAACTTGCTGAAAACAGTCTACAGTGTTTTCATACATCTCGAATAAACATAACAAAAACATTTTTTTATCCAGAGTGCTTCAAACATGATTTAGAGCTTGTTTATGGAAAAGTGCTTATTTCTGCATTTCAATGTTGCAACTGCTGAAAACTGTCCACGGCGTTCATTTCATCTCAACCTAGACACAGCACAGCAAAAATTGGATATCCAGAGTGCATCAAACATGATTTAGAGCTTGTTATGGAAAAGTGCTTATTTCTGCATTTCAATGTTGTAACTTGCTGAAAACAGTCTACAGTGTTTTCATAACATCTCGAATAAACATAACAAAAACATTTTTTTATCCAGAGTGCTTCAAACATGATTTAGAGCTTGTTTATGGAAAAGTGCTTATTTCTGCATTTCAATGTTGCAACTTGCTGAAAACTGTCCACGGCGTTCATTTCATCTCAACCTAGACACAGCACAGCAAAAATTGGATATCCAGAGTGCATCAAACATGATTTAGAGCTTGTTTATGGAAAAGTGCTTATTTCTGCATTTCAATGTTGTAACTTGCTGAAAACAGTCTACAGTGTTTTCATAACATCTCGAATAAACATAACAAAACATTTTTTTATCCAGAGTGCTCAAACATGATTTAGAGCTTGTTTATGGAAAAGTGCTTATTTCTGCATTTCAATGTTGCAACTTGCTGAAAACTGTCCACGGCGTTCATTTCATCTCAACCTAGACACAGCACAGCAAAAATTGGATATCCAGAGTGCATCAAACATGATTTAGAGCTTGTTTATGGAAAAGTGCTTATTTCTGCATTTCAATGTTGTAACTTGCTGAAAACAGTCTACAGTGTTTTCATAACATCTCGAATAAACATAACAAAAACATTTTTTTATCCAGAGTGCTTCAAACATGATTTAGAGCTGTTTATGGAAAAGTGCTTATTTCTGCATTTCAATGTTGCAACTTGCTGAAAACTGTCCACGGCGTTCATTTCATCTCAACCTAGACACAGCACAGCAAAAATTGGATATCCAGAGTGCATCAAACATGATTTAGAGCTTGTTTATGGAAAAGTGCTTATTTCTGCATTTCAATGTTGTAACTTGCTGAAAACTGTCCACGGCGTTCATTTCATCTCAACCTAGACACAGCACAGCAAAAATTGGATATCCAGAGTGCATCAAACATGATTTAGAGCTTGTTTATGGAAAAGTGCTTATTTCTGCATTTCAATGTTGCAACTTGCTGAAAACTGTCCACGGCGTTCATTTCATCTCAACCTAGACACAGCACAGCAAAAATTGGATATCCAGAGTGCATCAAACATGATTTAGAGCTTGTTTATGGAAAAGTGCTTATTTCTGCATTTCAATGTTGTAACTTGCTGAAAACAGTCTACAGTGTTTTCATAACATCTCGAATAAACATAACAAAAACATTTTTTTATCCAGAGTGCTTCAAACATGATTTAGAGCTTGTTTATGGAAAAGTGCTTATTTCTGCATTTCAATGTTGCAACTTGCTGAAAACTGTCCACGGCGTTCATTTCATCTCAACCTAGACACAGCACAGCAAAAATTGGATATCCAGAGTGCATCAAACATGATTTAGAGCTTGTTTATGGAAAAGTGCTTATTTCTGCATTTCAATGTTGTAACTTGCTGAAAACAGTCTACAGTGTTTTCATAACATCTCGAATAAACATAACAAAAACATTTTTTATCCAGAGTGCTTCAAACATGATTTAGAGCTTGTTTATGGAAAAGTGCTTATTTCTGCATTTCAATGTTGCAACTTGCTGAAAACTGTCCACGGCGTTCATTTCATCTCAACCTAGACACAGCACAGCAAAAATTGGATATCCAGAGTGCATCAAACATGATTTAGAGCTTGTTTATGGAAAAGTGCTTATTTCTGCATTTCAATGTTGTAACTTGCTGAAAACAGTCTACAGTGTTTTCATACATCTCGAACTAAACATAACAAAAACATTTTTTATCCAGAGTGCTTCAAACATGATTTAGAGCTTGTTTATGGAAAAGTGCTTATTTCTGCATTTCAATGTTTGCAACTTGCTGAAAACTGTCCACGGCGTTCATTTCATCTCAACCTAGACACAGCACAGCAAAAATTGGATATCCAGAGTGCATCAAACATGATTTAGAGCTTGTTTATGGAAAAGTGCTTATTTCTGCATTTCAATGTTGTAACTTGCTGAAAACAGTCTACAGTGTTTTCATAACATCTCGAATAAACATAACAAAACATTTTTTTATCCAGAGTGCTTCAAACATGATTTAGAGCTTGTTTATGGAAAAGTGCTTATTTCTGCATTTCAATGTTGCAACTTGCTGAAAACTGTCCACGGCGTTCATTTCATCTCAACCTAGACACAGCACAGCAAAAATTGGATATCCAGAGTGCATCAAACATGATTTAGAGCTTGTTTATGGAAAAGTGCTTATTTCTGCATTTCAATGTTGCAACTTGCTGAAAACTGTCCACGGCGTTCATTTCATCTCAACCTAGACACAGCACAGCAAAAATTGGACATCCACAGAGTGCATCAAACATGATTTAGAGCTTGTTTATGGAAAAGTGCTTATTTCTGCATTTCAATGTTGTAACTTGCTGAAAACAGTCTACAGTGTTTTCATAACATCTCGAATAAACATAACAAAAACATTTTTTTATCCAGAGTGCTTCAAACATGATTTAGAGCTTGTTTATGGAAAAGTGCTTATTTCTGCATTTCAATGTTGCAACTTGCTGAAAACTGTCCACGGCGTTCATTTCATCTCAACCTAGACACAGCACAGCAAAAATTGGATATCCAGAGTGCATCAAACATGATTTAGAGCTTGTTTATGGAAAGTGCTTATTTCTGCATTTCAATGTTGTAACTTGCTGAAAACAGTCTACAGTGTTTTCATAACATCTCGAATAAACATAACAAAACATTTTTTATCCAGAGTGCTTCAAACATGATTTAGAGCTTGTTTATGGAAAAGTGCTTATTTCTGCATTTCAATGTTGCAACTTGCTGAAAACTGTCCACGGCGTTCATTTCATCTCAACTAGACACAGCACAGCAAAAATTGGACATCCAGAGTGCATCAAACATGATTTAGAGCTTGTTTATGGAAAAGTGCTTATTTCTGCATTTCAATGTTGTAACTTGCTGAAAACTAGTCTACAGTGTTTCATTACATCTCGAACTAACACATAACAAAAACATTTTGTTATCCAGAGTGCTTCAAACATGATTTAGAGCTTGTTTATGGAAAAGTGCTTATTTCTGCATTTCAATGTTGCAACTTGCTGAAAACTGTCCACGGCGTTCATTTCATCTCAACTAGACACAGCACAGCAAAATTGGATATCCAGAGTGCATCAAACATGATTTAGAGCTTGTTTATGGAAAAGTGCTTATTTCTGCATTTCAATGTTGTAACTTGCTGAAAACAGTCTACAGTGTTTTCATAACATCTCGAATAAACATAACAAAAACATTTTTTTATCCAGAGTGCTTCAAACATGATTTAGAGCTTGTTTATGGAAAAGTGCTTATTTCTGCATTTCAATGTTTGCAACTGCTGAACACTGTCCACGGCGTTCATTTCATCTCAACCTAGACACAGCACAGCAAAAATTGGATATCCAGAGTGCATCAAACATGATTTAGAGCTTGTTTATGGAAAAGTGCTTATTTCTGCATTTCAATGTTGTAACTTGCTGAAAACAGTCTACAGTGTTTTCATAACATCTCGAATAAACATAACAAAAAAATCATTTTTTTATCCAGAGTGCTTCAAACATGATTTAGAGCTTGTTTATGGAAAAGTGCTTATTTCTGCATTTCAATGTTGTCAACTTGCTGAAAACTAGTCCTACAGTGTTTTCATAACATCTCGAATAACACCAGAACAGAAAACAATTTTTTATATCCAGAGTGCATTCAACATGATTTAGAGCTTGTTTATGGAAAAGTGCTTATTTCTGCATTTCAATGTTGCAACTTAGCTGAAAACTATCACACGGCGTTCATTTCATCTCAACTAGACACAGCACAGCAAAAATTGGATATCCAGAGTGCATCAAACATGATTTAGAGCTTGTTATGGAAAAGTGCTTATTTCTGCATTTCAATGTTGTAACTTGCTTGAAAACAGTCTACAGTGTTTTCATAACATCTCGAATAAACATAACAAAAACATTTTTTTATCCAGAGTGCTTCAAACATGATTTAGAGCTTGTTTATGGAAAGTGCTTATTTCTGCATTTCAATGTTTGCAACTTGCTGAAAACTGTCCACGGCGTTCATTTCATCTCAACCTAGACACAGCACAGCAAAAATTGGATATCCAGAGTGCATCAAACATGATTTAGAGCTTGTTTATGGAAAAGTGCTTATTTCTGCATTTCAATGTTGTAACTTGCTGAAAACAGTCTACAGTGTTTTCATAACATCTCGAATAAACATAACAAAAACATTTTTTTATCCAGAGTGCTTCAAACATGATTTAGAGCTTGTTTATGGAAAAGTGCTTATTTCTGCATTTCAATGTTGCAACTTGCTGAAAACTGTCCACGGTGTTCATTTCATCTCAACCTAGAACAGCACAGCAAAAATTGGATATCCAGAGTGCATCAAACATGATTTAGAGCTTGTTTATGGAAAGTGCTTATTTCTGCATTTCAATGTTGCAACTTGCTGAAAACTGTCCACGGCGTTCATTTCATCTCAACCTAGACACAGCACAGCAAAAATTGGACATCCAGAGTGCATCAAACATGATTTAGAGCTTGTTTATGGAAAAGTGCTTTATTTCTGCATTTCAATGTTGTAACTTGCTGAAAAACAGTTCACAGTGTTTTCATTAACATCTCGAATAAACATAACAAAACATTTTTTTATCCAGAGTGCATTCAAACATTGATTTAGAGCTTGTTTATGGAAAAGTGCTTATTTCTGCATTTCAATGTTGCAACTCTGCTGAAAACTAGTCCACGGTGTCATTTCATCTCAACCTAGACACAGCACAGCAAAATTGGAATATCCAGAGTGCATCAAACATGATTTAGAGCTTGTTTATGGAAAAGTGCTTATTTCTGCATTCAATGTTGCAACTTGCTGAAAACTGTCCACGGCGTTCATTTCATCTCAACCTAGACACAGCACAGCAAAAATTGGATATCCAGAGTGCATCAAACACGATTTAGAGCTTGTTTATGGAAAAGTGCTTATTTCTGCATTTCAATGTTGTAACTTGCTGAAAACAGTCTACAGTGTTTTCATAACATCTCGAATAAACATAACAAAAACATTTTTTTATCCAGAGTGCTTCAAACATGATTTAGAGCTTGTTTATGGAAAAGTGCTTATTTCTGCATTTCAATGTTGCAACTTGCTGAAACTGTCCACGGCGTTCATTTCATCTCAACTAGACACAGCACAGCAAAATTGGACATCCAGAGTGCATCAAACATGATTTAGAGCTTGTTTATGGAAAAGTGCTTATTTCTGCATTTCACTGTTGTAACTTGCTGAAAACAGTCTTACAGTGTTTTCATAACATCTCGAATAAACATAACAAAAACATTTTTTATCCAGAGTGCTTCAAACATGATTTAGAGCTTGTTTATGGAAAAGTGCTTATTTCTGCATTTCAATGTTGCAACTTGCTGAAAACTGTCCACGGCGTTCATTTCATCT
>NW_022262057.1:0-23369 GCF_002021735.2 Oncorhynchus kisutch | reverse complement strand
ATTTCTGCATTTCAATGTTTAACTTGCTGAAAACAGTCTACAGTGTTTTCATAACATCTCGAATAACATAACAAAACATTTTTTTATCCAGAGTGCTTCAAACATGATTTAGAGCTTTTTATGGAAAAGTGCTTATTTCTGCATTTCAATGTTGCAACTTGCTGAAAACTGTCCACGGTGTTCATTTCATCTCAAGCTAGACACAGCACAGCAAAATTGGATATCCAGAGTGCATCAAACATGATTTAGAGCTTGTTTATGGAAAAGTGCTTATTTCTGCATTTCAATGTTTAACTTGCTGAAAACAGTCTACAGTGTTTTCATAACATCTCGAATAAACATAACAAAACATTTTTTTATCCAGAGTGCTTCAAACATGATTTAGAGCTTGTTTATGGAAAAGTGCTTATTTCTGCATTTCAATGTTGCAACTTGCTGAAAACTGTCCACGGCGTTCATTTCATCTCAACCTAGACACAGCACAGCAAAAATTGGATATCCAGAGTGCATCAACATGATTTAGAGCTTGTTTATGGAAAAGTGCTTATTTCTGCATTTCAATGTTGTAACTTGCTGAAAACAGTCTACAGTGTTTTCATAACATCTCGAATAAACATAACAAAAAACATTTTTTTATCCAGAGTGCTTCAAAACATGATTTAGAGCTTGTTTATGGAAAAGTGCTTATTTCTGCATTTCAAGTTGCAACTTGCTGAAAACTGTCCACGGCGTTCATTTCATCTCAACCTAGACACAGCACAGCAAAAATTGGACATCCAGAGTGCATCAACTGATTTAGAGCTTGTTTATGGAAAAGTGCTTATTTCTGCATTTCAATGTTGTAACTTGCTGAAAACAGTCTACAGTGTTGTCATAACATCTCGAATAAACATAACAAAAACATTTTTTTATCCAGAGTGCTTCAAACATGATTTAGAGCTTGTTTATGGAAAAGTGCTTATTTCTGCATTTCAATGTTGCAACTTGCTGAAAACTGTCCACGGGCGTTCATTTCATCTCAACCTAGACACAGCACAGCAAAATTGGATATCCAGAGTGCATCAAACATGATTTAGAGCTTTTTATTGGAAAGTGCTTATTTCTGCATTTCAATGTTGTAACTTGCTGAAAACAGTCTACAGTGTTTTCATAACATCTCGAATAAACATAACAAAAAACATTTTTTTATCCAGAGTGCTTCAAACATGATTTAGAGCTTGTTTATGGAAAAGTGCTTATTTCTGCATTTCAATGTTGCAACTTGCTGAAAACTGTCCACGGCGTTCATTTCATCTCAACCTAGACACAGCACAGCAAAAATTGGATATCCAGAGTGCATCAAACATGATTTAGAGCTTGTTTATGGAAAAGTGCTTATTTTCTGCATTTCAATGTTGTAACTTGCTGAAAACAGTCTACAGTGTTTTCATAACATCTCGAATAAACATAACAAAAACATTTTTATCCAGAGTGCTTCAAACATGATTTAGAGCTTGTTTATGGAAAAGTGCTTATTTCTGCATTTCAATGTTGCAACTTGCTGAAAAACTGTCCACGGCGTTCATTTCATCTCAACCTAGACACAGCACAGCAAAAATTGGATATCCAGAGTGCATCAAACATGATTTAGAGCTTGTTTATGGAAAAGTGCTTATTTCTGCATTTCAATGTGTAACTTGCTGAAAACAGTCTACAGTGTTTTCATAACATCTCGAATAAACATAACAAAAACATTTTTTATCCAGAGTGCTCAAACATGATTTAGAGCTTGTTTATGGAAAAGTGCTTATTTCTGCATTCAATGTTGCAACTTGCTGAAAACTGTCCACGGCGTTCATTTCATCTCAACCTAGACACAGCACAGCAAAAATTGGATATCCAGAGTGCATCAAACATGATTTAGAGCTTGTTTATGGAAAAGTGCTTATTTTCTGCATTTCAATGTTGTAACTTGCTGAAAACTGTCCGCGTTTCATTACATCTCGAACCTAGACACAGCAAAAGACAATTGGATATCAGAGTGCTTCAAACATGATTTAGAGCTTGGTTTTATGGAAAAGTGCTTATTTCTGCATTTCAATGTTGTAACTTGCTGAAAACAGTCTACAGTGGTTTTCATAACATCTCGAATAAACATAACAAAAACATTTTTTTATCCAGAGTGCTTCAAACTGATTTAGAGCTTGTTTATGGAAAGTGCTTATTTCTGCATTTCAATGTTGCAACTGCTGAAAACTGTCCACGGCGTTCATTTCATCTCAACCTAGACACAGCACAGCAAAAATTGGATATCCAGAGTGCTTCAAACATGATTTAGAGCTTGTTTATGGAAAAGTGCTTATTTCCTGCATTTCAATGTTGCAACTTGCTGAAAACTGTCCAACGGCGTTCATTTCATCTCAACCTAGACACAGCACAGTAAAAATTGGAATCCAGAGTGCATCAAACATGATTTAGAGCTTGTTTATGGAAAAGTGCTTATTTCTGCATTTCAATGTTGTAACTTGCTGAAAACAGTCTACAGTGTTTTCATAACATCTCGAATAAACATAACAAAAACATTTTTATCCAGAGTGCTTCAAACATGATTTAGAGCTTGTTTATGGAAAAGTGCTTATTTCTGCATTTCAATGTGCAACTTGCTGAAAACTGTCCACGGCGTTCATTTCATCTCAACCTAGACACAGCACAGCAAAAATTGGATATCCAGAGTGCATCAAACATGATTAGAGCTTGTTTATGGAAAAGTGCTTATTTCTGCATTTCAATGTTGTAACTTGCTGAAAACAGTCCTACAGTGTTTTCAATAACATCTCGAATAAACATAACAAAAACATTTTTTTATCAGAGTGCTTCAAACATGATTTAGAGCTTGTTTATGGAAAAGTGCTTATTTCTGCATTTCAATGTTGCAACTTGCTGAAAACTGTCCACGGCGTTCATTTCATCTCAACCTAGACACAGCACAGCAAAAATTGGATATCCAGAGTGCATCAAACATGATTTAGAGCTTGTTTATGGAAAGTGCTTATTTCTGCATTTCAATGTTGTAACTTGCTGAAAACAGTCTACAGTGTTTCATAACATCTCGAATAAACATAACAAAACATTTTTTATCCAGAGTGCTTCAAACATGATTTAGAGCTTGTTTATGGAAAAGTGCTTATTTCTGCATTTCAATGTTGCAACTTGCTGAAAACTGTCCACGGTGTTCATTTCATCTCAACCTAGACACAGCACAGCAAAAATTGGATATCCAGAGTGCATCAAACATGATTTAGAGCTTGTTATGGAAAAGTGCTTATTTCTGCATTTCAATGTTGTAACTTGCTGAAAACAGTCTACAGTGTTTCATAACATCTCGAATAAACATAACAAAAATTTTTTATCCAGAGTGCTTCAAACATGATTTAGAGCTTGTTTATGGAAAAGTGCTTATTTCTGCATTTCAATGTTGTAACTTGCTGAAAACTGTCTACAGTGTTCATAACATCTCGAATAAACATAACAAAAACATTTTTTATCCAGAGTGCTTCAAACATGATTTAGAGCTTGTTTATGGAAAGTGCTTATTTCTGCATTTCAATGTTGCAACTTGCTGAAAACTGTCCACGGCGTTCATTTCATCTCAACCTAGACACAGCACAGCAAAAATTGGATATCCAGAGTGCATCAAACATGATTTAGAGCTTGTTTATGGAAAAGTGCTTATTTCTGCATTTCAATGTTGTAACTTGCTGAAAACAGTCTACAGTGTTTTCATAACATCTCGAATAAACATAACAAAAACATTTTTTTATCCAGAGTGCTTCAAACATGATTTAGAGCTTGTTTATGGAAAAGTGCTTATTTCTGCATTTCAATGTTGCAACTTGCTGAAAACTGTCCACGGCGTTCATTTCATCTCAACCTAGACACAGCACAGCAAAAATTGGATATCCAGAGTGCATCAAACATGATTTAGAGCTTGTTTATGAAAAGTGCTTATTTCTGCATTTCAATGTTGTAACTTGCTGAAAACAGTCTACAGTGTTTTCATAACATCTCGAATAAACATAACAAAAACATTTTTTTATCCAGAGTGCTTCAAACATGATTTAGAGCTTGTTTATGGAAAAGTGCTTATTTCTGCATTTCAATGTTGCAACTTGCTGAAAACTGTCCACGGCGTTCATTTCATCTCAACCTAGACACAGCACAGCAAAAATTGGATATCCAGAGTGCATCAACATGATTTAGAGCTTGTTTATGGAAAAGTGCTTATTTCTGCATTTCAATGTTGTAACTTGCTGAAAACTGTCCACGGCGTTCATTCATCTCAACCTAGACACAGCACAGCAAAAATTGGATATCCAGAGTGCATCAAACATGATTTAGAGCTTGTTTATGGAAAAGTGCTTATTTCTGCATTTCAATGTTGCAACTTGCTGAAAACTGTCCACGGCGTTCATTTCATCTCAACCTAGACACAGCACAGCAAAAATTGGATATCCAGAGTGCATCAAACATGATTTAGAGCTTGTTTATGGAAAAGTGCTTATTTTCTGCATTTCAATGTTGTAACTTGCTGAAAACAGTCTACAGTGTTTTCATAACATCTCGAATAAACATAACAAAAACATTTTTTTATCCAGAGTGCTCAAACATGATTTAGAGCTTGTTTATGGAAAAGTGCTTATTTCTGCATTTCAATGTTGCAACTTGCTGAAAACTGTCCACGGCGTTCATTTCATCTCAACCTAGACACAGCACAGCAAAAATTGGATATCCAGAGTGCATCAAAACATGATTTAGAGCTTGTTTATGGAAAAGTGCTTATTTCTGCATTTCAATGTTGTAACTTGCTGAAAACAGTCTACAGTGTTTTCATAACATCTCGAATAAACATAACAAAACATTTTTTTATCAGAAGGTGCTTCAAACATGATTTAGAGCTTGTTTATGGAAAAGTGCTTATTTCTGCATTTCAAGTTGCAACTTGCTGAAAACTGTCCACGGCGTTCATTCATCTCAACCTAGACACAGCACAGCAAAAAATTGGATATCCAAGTGCATCAAACATGATTTAGAGCTTGTTTATGAAAAGTGCTTATTTCTGCATTTCAATGTTGTAACTTGCTGAAAAACAGTCTACAGTGTTTTCATAAACATCTCGAATAAACATACCAAAAACATTTTTTATCCAGAGTGGCTTCAACATGATTTAGAGCTTGTTTATGGAAAAGTCTTATTTCTGCATTTCAATGTTTGCAACTTGCTTGAAAACTGTCCACGGCGTTCAGTTCATCTCAACCTAACCAGCAACAGCAAAAATTGGAATATCCAGAGTGCATCAAACATGATTTAGAGCTTTGTTATGGAAAAAGTGCTTATTTCTGCATTTCAATGTTGTAACTTGCTGAAAACAGTCTACAGTGTTTCATAACATCTCGAATAAACATAACAAAAACATTTTTTATCCAGAGTGCTTCAAACATGATTTAGAGCTTGTTTATGGAAAAGTGCTTATTTCTGCATTTCAATGTTGCAACTTGCTGAAAACTGTCCACGGCGTTCATTTCATCTCAACCTAGACACAGCACAGCAAAATTGGATATCCAGAGTGCATCAAACATGATTTAGAGCTTGTTTATGGAAAAGTGCTTATTTCTGCATTTCAATGTTGTAACTTGCTGAAAACAGTCTACAGTGTTTCATAACATCTCGAATAAACATAACAAAAACATTTTTTATCCAGAGTGCTTCAAACATGATTTAGAGCTTGTTTATGGAAAAGTGCTTATTTCTGCATTTCAATGTTGCAACTTGCTGAAAACTGTCCACGGCGTTCATTCATCTCAACCTAGACACAGCACAGCAAAAATTGGATATCCAGAGTGCATTCAAACATGATTTAGAGCTTGTTTATGGAAAAGTGCTTATTTCTGCATTTCAATGTTGTAACTTGCTGAAAACTGTCCACAGGCGTTTTCATTAACATCTCGACATAGACACAGAACAAGCAAAAATTGGTATCCAGAGTGCATTCAAACATGATTTAGAGCTTGTTTATGGAAAAGTGCTTATTTCTGCATTTCAATGTTGCAACTTGCTGAAAACTGTCCACGGCGTTCATTTCATCTCACCTAGACACAGCACAGCAAAAATTGGATATCCGAGTGCATCAAACATGATTTAGAGCTTGTTTATGGAAAAGTGCTTATTTCTGCATTTCAATGTGTAACTTGCTGAAAACAGTCTACAGTGTTTCATAACATCTCGAATAAACATAACAAAAACATTTTTTTATCCAGAGTGCTTCAAACATGATTTAGAGCTTGTTTATGGAAAAGTGCTTATTTCTGCATTTCAATGTTGCAACTTGCTGAAAACTGTCCACGGGCGTTCATTTCATCTCAACCTAGACACAGCACAGCAAAAATTGGATATCCAGAGTGCATCAAACATGATTTAGAGCTTGTTTATGGAAAAGTGCTTATTTCTGCATTTCAATGTTGTAACTTGCTGAAAACAGTCTACAGTGTTTTCATAACATCTCGAATAAACATAACAAAAACATTTTTTATCCAGAGTGCTTCAAACATGATTTAGAGCTTGTTATGGAAAAGTGCTTATTTCTGCATTTCAATGTTGCAACTTGCTGAAAACTGTCCACGGCGTTCATTTCATCTCAACCTAGACACAGCACAGCAAAAATTGGATATCCAGAGTGCATCAAACATGATTTAGAGCTTGTTTATGGAAAAGTGCTTATTTCTGCATTTCAATGTTGCATACTTGCTGAAAACTGTCTACGAGTGTTTTCATAACATCTCGAATAAACATAACAAAAACATTTGATATCCAGAGTGCTATCAAACATGATTTAGAGCTTGTTTATGGAAAAGTGCTTATTTCTGCATTTCAATGTTGTAACTTGCTGAAAACAGTCTACAGTGTTTTCATTCATCTCGACCTAGACACAGAACAGAAAAATTGGATATCCAGAGTGCTTCAAACATGATTTAGAGCTTGTTTATGGAAAAGTGCTTATTTCTGCATTTCAATGTTGTCAACTTGCTGAAAACTGTCCACGTGTTATTTCATACATCTCGAACTAACACAGCACAGCAAAAAATTTGGATATCCAGAGTGCTTCAAACATGATTTAGAGCTTGTTTAATGGAAAAGTGCTTATTTCTGCATTTCAATGTTGCAACTTGCTGAAAACTGTCCACGGCGTTCATTTCATCTCAACCTAGACACAGCACAGCAAAAATTGGATATCCAGAGTGCATCAAACATGATTTAGAGCTTGTTTATGGAAAAGTGCTTATTTCTGCATTTCAATGTTGTAACTTGCTGAAAACAGTCTACAGTGTTTTCATAACATCTCGAATAAACATAACAAAAACATTTTTTATCCAGAGTGCTTCAAACATGATTAGAGCTTGTTTATGGAAAAGTGCTTATTTCTGCATTTCAATGTTGCAACTTGCTGAAAACTGTCCACGGCGTTCATTTCATCTCAACCTAGACACAGCACAGCAAAAATTGGATATCCAGAGTGCATCAAACATGATTTAGAGCTTGTTTATGGAAAAGTGCTTATTTCTGCATTTCAATGTTGTAACTTGCTGAAAACAGTCTACAGTGTTTTCATAACATCTCGAATAAACATAACAAAAACATTTTTTTATCCAGAGTGCTTCAAACATGATTTAG
Source organism: Oncorhynchus kisutch (assembly GCF_002021735.2). Taxonomy (NCBI): domain Eukaryota; kingdom Metazoa; phylum Chordata; class Actinopteri; order Salmoniformes; family Salmonidae; genus Oncorhynchus; species Oncorhynchus kisutch. The sequence continues at coordinate 15,665 of NW_022262057.1, read as the reverse complement.
AGCTTGTTTATGGAAAAGTGCTTATTTCTGCATTTCAATGTTGCAACTTGCTGAAAACTGTCCACGGCGTTCATTTCATCTCAACCTAGACACAGCACAGCAAAAATTGGATATCCAGAGTGCATCAAACATGATTTAGAGCTTGTTTATGGAAAAGTGCTTATTTCTGCATTTCAATGTTGTAACTTGCTGAAAACAGTCTACAGTGTTTTCATAACATCTCGAATAAACATAACAAAAACATTTTTTTATCCAGAGTGCTTCAAACATGATTTAGAGCTTGTTTATGGAAAAGTGCTTATTTCTGCATTTCAATGTTGCAACTTGCTGAAAACTGTCCACGGCGTTCATTTCATCTCAACCTAGACACAGCACAGCAAAAATTGGATATCCAGAGTGCATCAAACATGATTTAGAGCTTGTTTATGGAAAAGTGCTTATTTCTGCATTTCAATGTTGTAACTTGCTGAAAACAGTCTACAGTGTTTTCATAACATCTCGAATAAACATAACAAAAACATTTTTTATCCAGAGTGCTTCAAACATGATTTAGAGCTTGTTTATGGAAAAGTGCTTATTTCTGCATTTCAATGTTGCAACTTGCTGAAAACTGTCCACGGCGTTCATTTCATCTCAACCTAGACACAGCACAGCAAAAATTGGGATATCCAGAGTGCATCAAACATGATTTAGAGCTTGTTTATGGAAAAGTGCTTATTTCTGCATTTCAATGTTGTAACTTGCTGAAAACAGTCTACAGTGTTTTCATAACATCTCGAATAAACATAACAAAAACATTTTTTATCCAGAGTGCTTCAAACATGATTTAGAGCTTGTTTATGGAAAAGTGCTTATTTCTGCATTTCAATGTTGCAACTTGCTGAAAACTGTCCACGGCGTTCATTTCATCTCAACCTAGACACAGCACAGCAAAAATTGGATATCCAGAGTGCATCAAACATGATTTAGAGCTTGTTTATGGAAAAGTGCTTATTTCTGCATTTCAATGTTGTAACTTGCTGAAAACAGTCTACAGTGTTTTCATAACATCTCGAATAAACATAACAAAAACATTTTTTATCCAGAGTGCTTCAAACATGATTTAGAGCTTGTTTATGGAAAAGTGCTTATTTCTGCATTTCAATGTTGCAACTTGCTGAAAACTGTCCACGGCGTTCATTTCATCTCAACCTAGACACAGCACAGCAAAAATTGGATATCCAGAGTGCATCAAAACATGATTTAGAGCTTGTTTATGGAAAAGTGCTTATTTCTGCATTTCAATGTTGTAACTTGCTGAAAACAGTCTACAGTGTTTTCATAACATCTCGAATAAACATAACAAAAACATTTTTTTATCCAGAGTGCTTCAAACATGATTTAGAGCTTGTTTATGGAAAAGTGCTTATTTCTGCATTTCAATGTTGCAACTTGCTGAAAACTGTCCACGGCGTTCATTTCATCTCAACCTAGACACAGCACAGCAAAAATTGGATATCCAGAGTGCATCAAACATGATTTAGAGCTTGTTTATGGAAAAGTGCTTATTTCTGCATTTCAATGTTGTAACTTGCTGAAAACAGTCTACAGTGTTTTCATAACATCTCGAATAAACATAACAAAAACATTTTTTTATCCAGAGTGCTTCAAACATGATTTAGAGCTTGTTTATGGAAAAGTGCTTATTTCTGCATTTCAATGTTGTAACTTGCTGAAAACAGTCTACAGTGTTTCATACATCTCCGATAACATAACAAAAAAACATTTTTTATCCAGAGTGCTTCAAACATGATTTAGAGCTTGTTTATGGAAAAGTGCTTATTTCTGCATTTCAATGTTGCAACTTGCTGAAAACTGTCCACCGGCGTTCATTTCATCTCAACCTAGACACAGCACAGCAAAAATTGGATATCCAGAGTGCATCAAACATGATTTAGAGCTTGTTTATGGAAAAGTGCTTATTTTCTGCATTTCAATGTTGTAACTTGCTGAAACAGTCTACAGTGTTTTCATAACATCTCGAATAAACATAACAAAAACATTTTTTATCCAGAGTGCTTCAAACATGAATTTAGAGCTTGTTTATGGAAAAGTGCTATTTCTGCATTTCAATGTTGCAACTTGCTGAAACTGTCCACACGGCGTTCATTTCAATCTCAACCTAGACACAGCACAGCAAAAATTGGATATCCAGAGTGCATCAAACATGATTTAGAGCTTGTTTATGGAAAAGTGCTTATTTCTGCATTTCAATGTTGTAACTTGCTGAAAACAGTCTACAGTGTTTTCATAACATCTCGAATAACATAACAAAAACATTTTTTATCTCAGAGTGCTTCAAAACATGATTTAGAGCTTGTTTATGGAAAAGTGCTTATTTCTGCATTTCAATGTTGCAACTTGCTGAAAACTGTCCACGGTGTTCATTTCATCTCAACCTAGACACAGCACAGCAAAAATTGGATATCCAGAGTGCATCAAAACATGATTTAGAGCTTGTTTATGGAAAAGTGCTTATTTCTGCATTTCAATGTTGCAACTTGCTGAAAACTGTCCACGCGTTCATTTCATCTCAACCTAGACACAGCACAGCAAAAATTGGATATCCAGAGTGCATCAAAACATGATTTAGAGCTTGTTTATGGAAAAGTGCTTATTTCTGCATTTCAATGTTGTAACTTGCTGAAAACAGTCTACAGTGTTTTCATAACATCTCGAATAAACATAACAAAAACATTTTTTATCCAGAGTGCTTCAAACATGATTTAGAGCTTGTTTATGGAAAAGTGCTTATTTCTGCATTTCAATGTTGCAACTTGCTGAAAACTGTCCACGGGCGTTCATTTCATCTCAACCTAGACACAGCACAGCAAAAATTGGATATCCAGAGTGCATCAAACATGATTTAGAGCTTGTTTATGGAAAAGTGCTTATTTCTGCATTTCAATGTTGTAACTTGCTGAAAACAGTCTACAGTGTTTTCATAACATCTCGAATAAACATAACAAAAACATTTTTTATCCAGAGTGCTTCAAACATGATTTAGAGCTTGTTTATGGAAAAGTGCTTATTTCTGCATTTCAATGTTGCAACTTGCTGAAAACTGTCCACGGTCGTTCATTTCATCTCAACCTAGACACAGCACAGCAAAAATTGGATATCCAGAGTGCATCAAACATGATTTAGAGCTTGTTTATGGAAAAGTGCTTATTCTGCATTTCAATGTTGTAACTTGCTGAAAACAGTCTACAGTGTTTTCATAACATCTCGAATAAACATAACAAAAACATTTTTTTATCCAGAGTGCTTCAAACATGATTTAGAGCTTGTTTATGGAAAAGTGCTTATTTCTGCATTTCAATGTTGCAACTTGCTGAAAACTGTCCACGGTGTTCATTTCATCTCAACCTAGACACAGCACAGCAAAAATTGGATATCCAGAGTGCATCAAACATGATTTAGAGCTTGTTTATGGAAAAGTGCTTATTTCTGCATTTCAATGTTGTAACTTGCTGAAAACAGTCTACAGTGTTTCATACATCTCGAATAACATAACAAAAACATTTTTTATCCAGAGTGCTTCAAACATGATTTAGAGCTTGTTTATGGAAAAGTGCTTATTTCTGCATTTCAATGTTGCAACTTGCTGAAAACTGTCCACGGTGTTTTCATTAACATCTCGAACTAAACAGAACACAAAAATTTTGATATCCAGAGTGCTTCAAACATGATTTAGAGCTTGTTTATGGAAAAGTGCTTATTTCTGCATTTCAATGTTGCAACTTGCTGAAAACTGTCCACGGGTTCATTTCATCTCACCTAGACACAGCACAGCAAAAATTGGATATCCAGAGTGCATCAAACATGATTTAGAGCTTGTTTATGGAAAGTGCTTATTTCTGCATTTCAATGTTGCAACTTGCTGAAAACTGTCCACGGTCGTTCATTTCATCTCAACCTAGACACAGCACAGCAAAAATTGGATATCCAGAGTGCATCAAACATGATTTAGAGCTTGTTTATGGAAAAGTGCTTATTTCTGCATTTCAATGTTGTAACTTGCTGAAACAGTCTACAGTGTTTTCATAACATCTCGAATAAACATAACAAAAACATTTTTTATCCAGAGTGCTTCAACATGATTTAGAGCTTGTTTATGGAAAAGTGCTTATTTCTGCATTTCAATGTTGCAACTTGCTGAAAACTGTCCACGGCGTTCATTTCATCTCAAGCTAGACACAGCACAGCAAAAATTGGATATCCAGAGTGCATCAAAACATGATTTAGAGCTTGTTTATGGAAAAGTGCTTATTTCTGCATTTCAATGTTGTAACTTGCTGAAAACAGTCTACAGTGTTTTCATAACATCTCGAATAAACATAACAAAAACATTTTTTATCCAGAGTGCTTCAAACATGATTTAGAGCTTGTTTATGGAAAAGTGCTTATTTCTGCATTTCAATGTTGCAACTTGCTGAAAACTGTCCACGGCGTTCATTTCATCTCAACCTAGACACAGCACAGCAAAAATTGGATATCCAGAGTGCATCAAAACATGATTTAGAGCTTGTTTATGGAAAAGTGCTTATTTCTGCATTTCAATGTTGTAACTTGCTGAAAACAGTCTACAGTGTTTCATACATCTCGAATAAACATAACAAAAACATTTTTTATCCAGAGTGCTTCAAACATGATTTAGAGCTTGTTTATGGAAAAGTGCTTATTTCTGCATTTCAATGTTGCAACTTGCTGAAAACTGTCCACGGCGTTCATTTCATCTCAGCCTAGACACAGCACAGCAAAAATTGGATATCCAGAGTGCATCAAACATGATTTAGAGCTTGTTTATGGAAAAGTGCTTATTTCTGCATTTCAATGTTGTAACTTGCTGAAAACAGTCTACAGTGTTTTCATAACATCTCGAATAAACATAACAAAAAAATTTTTTATCCAGAGTGCTTCAAACATGATTTAGAGCTTGTTTATGGAAAAGTGCTTATTTCTGCATTTCAATGTTGCAACTTGCTGAAAACTGTCCACGGCGTTCATTTCATCTCAACCTAGACACAGCACAGCAAAAATTGGATATCCAGAGTGCATCAAACATGATTTAGAGCTTGTTTATGGAAAAGTGCTTATTTCTGCATTTCAATGTTGTAACTTGCTGAAAACAGTCTACAGTGTTTTCATAACATCTCGAATAAACATAACAAAAACATTTTTTATCCAGAGTGCTTCAAACATGATTTAGAGCTTGTTTATGGAAAAGTGCTTATTTCTGCATTTCAATGTTGCAACTTGCTGAAAACTGTCCACGGCGTTCATTTCATCTCAACCTAGACACAGCACAGCAAAAATTGGATATCCAGAGTGCATCAAACATGATTTAGAGCTTGTTTATGGAAAAGTGCTTATTTCTGCATTTCAATGTTGTAACTTGCTGAAAACAGTCTACAGTGTTTTCATAACATCTCGAATAAACATAACAAAAACATTTTTTATCCAGAGTGCTTCAAACATGATTTAGAGCTTGTTTATGGAAAAGTGCTTATTTCTGCATTTCAATGTTGCAACTTGCTGAAAACTGTCCACGGCGTTCATTTCATCTCAACCTAGACACAGCACAGCAAAAATTGGATATCCAGAGTGCATCAAACATGATTTAGAGCTTGTTTATGGAAAAGTGCTTATTTCTGCATTTCAATGTTGTAAACTTGCTGAAAACAGTCTACAGTGTTTTCATAACATCTCGAATAAACATAACAAAAACATTTTTTTATCCAGAGTGCTTCAAACATGATTTAGAGCTTGTTTATGGAAAAGTGCTTATTTCTGCATTTCAATGTTGCAACTTGCTGAAAACTGTCCACGGCGTTCATTTCATCTCAACCTAGACACAGCACAGCAAAAATTGGATATCCAGAGTGCATCAAACATGATTTAGAGCTTGTTTATGGAAAAGTGCTTATTTCTGCATTTCAATGTTGTAACTTGCTGAAAACAGTCTACAGTGTTTTCATAACATCTCGAATAAACATAACAAAAACATTTTTTTATCCAGAGTGCTTCAAACATGATTTAGAGCTTGTTTATGGAAAAGTGCTTATTTCTGCATTTCAATGTTGCAACTTGCTGAAAACTGTCCACGGCGTTCATTTCATCTCAACCTAGACACAGCACAGCAAAAATTGGATATCCAGAGTGCATCAAAACATGATTTAGAGCTTGTTTATGGAAAAGTGCTTATTTCTGCATTTCAATGTTGTAACTTGCTGAAAACAGTCTACAGTGTTTTCATAACATCTCGAATAAACATAACAAAAACATTTTTTTATCCAGAGTGCTTCAAACATGATTTAGAGCTTGTTTATGGAAAAGTGCTTATTTCTGCATTTCAATGTTGCAACTTGCTGAAAACTGTCCACGGCGTTCATTTCATCTCAAGCCTAGACACAGCACAGCAAAAATTGGATATCCAGAGTGCATCAAAACATGATTTAGAGCTTGTTTATGGAAAAGTGCTTATTTCTGCATTTCAATGTTGTAACTTGCTGAAAACAGTCCTACAGTGTTTTCATAACATCTCGAATAAACATAACAAAAACATTTTTTATCCAGAGTGCTTCAAACATGATTTAGAGCTTGTTTATGGAAAAGTGCTTATTTCTGCATTTCAATGTTGCAACTTGCTGAAAACTGTCCACGGCGTTCATTTCATCTCAACCTAGACACAGCACAGCAAAAATTGGATATCCAGAGTGCATCAAACATGATTTAGAGCTTGTTTATGGAAAAGTGCTTATTTCTGCATTTCAATGTTGTAACTTGCTGAAAACAGTCTACAGTGTTTTCATAACATCTCGAATAAACATAACAAAAACATTTTTTTATCCAGAGTGCTTCAAACATGATTTAGAGCTTGTTTATGGAAAAGTGCTTATTTCTGCATTTCAATGTTGCAACTTGCTGAAAACTGTCCACGGCGTTCATTTCATCTCAACCTAGACACAGCACAGCAAAAATTGGATATCCAGAGTGCATCAAACATGATTTAGAGCTTGTTTATGGAAAAGTGCTTATTTCTGCATTTCAATGTTGTAACTTGCTGAAAACAGTCTACAGTGTTTTCATAACATCTCGAATAAACATAACAAAAACATTTTTTATCCAGAGTGCTTCAAACATGATTTAGAGCTTGTTTATGGAAAAGTGCTTATTTCTGCATTTCAATGTTGCAACTTGCTGAAAACTGTCCACGGCGTTCATTTCATCTCAACTAGACACAGCACAGCAAAAATTGGATATCCAGAGTGCATCAAACATGATTTAGAGCTTGTTTATGGAAAAGTGCTTATTTCTGCATTTCAATGTTGTAACTTGCTGAAAACAGTCTACAGTGTTTTCATAACATCTCGAATAAACATAACAAAAACATTTTTTTATCCAGAGTGCTTCAAACATGATTAGAGCTTGTTTATGGAAAGTGCTTATTTCTGCATTTCAATGTTGCAACTTGCTGAAAAACTGTCCACGGCGTTCATTTCATCTCAACCTAGACACAGCACAGCAAAAATTGGATATCCAGAGTGCATCAAACATGATTAGAGCTTGTTTATGGAAAAGTGCTTATTTCTGCATTTCAATGTTGTAACTTGCTGAAAACAGTCTACAGTGTTTTCAATAACATCTCGAATAAACATAACAAAAACATTTTTTATCCAGAGTGCTTCAAACATGATTTAGAGCTTGTTTATGGAAAAGTGCTTATTTCTTTCTGCATTTCAATGTTGCAACTTGCTGAAAAACTGTCCACGGCGTTCATTTCATCTCAAGCCTAGACACAGCACAGCAAAAATTGGATATCCAGAGTGCATTCAAAACATGATTTAGAGCTTGTTTATGGAAAAGTGCTTAGTTCTGCATTCAATGTTGTAACTTGCTGAAAACAGTCTACAGTGTTTTCATAACATCTCGAATACACATAACAAAAACATTTTTTTATCCGAGTGCTTCAAACATGATTTAGAGCTTGTTTATGGAAAAGTGCTTATTTCTGCATTGTCAATGTTGCAACTTGCTGAAAACTGTCCACGGTGTTCATTTCATCTCAACCTAGACACAGCACAGCAAAAAAATTGGATATCCAGAGTGCTTCAAAACATGATTTAGAGCTTGTTTATGGAAAAGTGCTTATTTCTGCATTTCAATGTTGGTAACTTGCTGAAAACAGTCTAACAGTGTTTTCATAACATCTCGAATAAACATAACAAAAACATTTTTTATCCAGAGTGCTTCAAACATGATTTAGAGCTTGTTTATGGAAAAGTGCTTATTTCTGCATTTCAATGTTGCAACTTGCTGAAAACTGTCCACGGCGTTCATTTCATCTCAAGCTAGACACAGCACAGCAAAAATTGGATATCCAGAGTGCATCAAACATGATTTAGAGCTTGTTTATGGAAAAGTGCTTATTTCTGCATTTCAATGTTGTAACTTGCTGAAAACAGTCTACAGTGTTTTCATAACATCTCGAATAAACATAACAAAAACATTTTTTTATCCAGAGTGCTTCAAACATGATTTAGAGCTTGTTTATGGAAAAGTGCTTATTTCTGCATTTCAAATGTTGCAACTTGCTGAAAACTGTCCACGGCGTTCATTTCATCTCAACCTAGACACAGCACAGCAAAAATTGGATATCCAGAGTGCATCAAACATGATTTAGAGCTTGTTTATGGAAAAGTGCTTATTTCTGCATTTCAATGTTGCAACTTGCTGAAAACTGTCCACGGCGTTCATTTCATCTCAACCTAGACACAGCACAGCAAAAATTGGATATCCAGAGTGCATCAAACATGATTTAGAGCTTGTTTATGGAAAAGTGCTTATTTCTGCATTTCAATGTTGTAACTTGCTGAAAACAGTCTACAGTGTTTTCATAACATCTCGAATAAACATAACAAAAACATTTTTTTATCCAGAGTGCTTCAAACATGATTTAGAGCTTGTTTATGGAAAAGTGCTTATTTCTGCATTTCAATGTTGCAACTTGCTGAAAACTGTCCACGGCGTTCATTTCATCTCAACCTAGACACAGCACAGCAAAAATTGGATATCCAGAGTGCATCAAACATGATTTAGAGCTTGTTTATGGAAAAGTGCTTATTTCTGCATTTCAATGTTGTAACTTGCTGAAAACAGTCTACAGTGTTTTCATAACATCTCGAATAAACATAACAAAAACATTTTTTTATCCAGAGTGCTTCAAACATGATTTAGAGCTTGTTTATGGAAAAGTGCTTATTTCTGCATTTCAATGTTGCAACTTGCTGAAAACGGTCCACGGTGTTCATTTCATCTCAACCTAGACACAGCACAGCAAAATTGGATATCCAGAGTGCTTCAAACATGATTTAGAGCTTGTTTATGGAAAAGTGCTTATTTCTGCATTTCAATGTTGCAACTTGCTGAAAACTGTCCACGGCGTTCATTTCATCTCAAGCTAGACACAGCACAGCAAAATTGGATATCCAGAGTGCATCAAAACATGATTTAGAGCTTGTTTATGGAAAAGTGCTTATTTCTGCATTTCAATGTTGTAACTTGCTGAAAACAGTCTACAGTGTTTTCATAACATCTCGAATAAACATAACAAAAACATTTTTTTATCCAGAGTGCTTCAAACATGATTTAGAGCTTGTTTATGGAAAAGTGCTTATTTCTGCATTTCAATGTTGCAACTTGCTGAAAACTGTCCACGGCGTTCATTTCATCTCAACCTAGACCAGCACAGCAAAATTGGATATCCAGAGTGCATCAAACATGATTTAGAGCTTGTTTATGGAAAAGTGCTTATTTCTGCATTTCAATGTTGTAACTTGCTGAAAACAGTCTACAGTGTTTTCCAATAACATCTCGAATAAACATAACAAAAACATTTTTTTATCCAGAGTGCTTCAAACATGATTTAGAGCTTGTTTATGGAAAAGTGCTTATTCTGCATTTCAATGTTGCAACTTGCTGAAAACTGTCCACGGCGTTCATTTCATCTCACCTAACACAGCACAGCAAAAATTGGATATCCAGAGTGCATCAAAACATGATTTAGAGCTTGTTTATGGAAAGTGCTTATTTCTTCTCTGCATTTCAATGTTGTAAACTTGCTGAAAACAGTCTTACAGTGTTTTCATAACATCTCGAATAAACATAACAAAAACATTTTTTTATCCAGAGTGCTTCAAACATGATTTAGAGCTTGTTTATGGAAAAGTGCTTAATTTCTTGATTTCAATGTTGCAACTTGCTGAAAAACTGTCCACGGGTGTTTCATTTAAATCTTCAACCTAGACACAGCCCGCAAAAAATGGATATCCAGAGTGCTCAAACATGATTTAGAGCTTGTTTAATGGAAAAGTGCTTATTTCTGCATTTCAATGTTGCAACTTGCTGAAACTGTCCACGGCGTTCAATTCATCTCTCAACTAGGACACAGCACAGCAAAAAATTGGATATCCAGAGTGCATCAAAACATGAATTTAGAGCTTGTTTATGGAAAGTGGCTTAGTTCTCTGCATTTCAATGTTGTAACTTGCTGAAAACAGTCTACCAGTGTTTTTTCATAACATCTCGAATAAACATAACAAAAACATTTTTTATCCAGAGTGCTTCAAACATGATTTAGAGCTTGTTTATTGGAAAAGTGCTTATTTCTGCATTTCAATGTTGCAACTTGCTGTAAAACTGTCCACGGCTGTTCATTTCATCTCAACCTAGACACAGCACAGCAAAATTGGATATCCAGAGTGCATAAAACATATGTAGAGCTTGTTTATGGAAAAGTGCTTATTTCTGCATTTCAATGTTGTAACTTGCTGAAAACAGTCTACAGTGTTTTTCATAACATCTCGAATAAACATAACAAAAACATTTTTATCCAGAGTGCTTCAAACATGATTTAGAGCTTGTTTATGGAAAAGTGCTTATTTCTGCATTTCAATGTTGCAACTTGCTGAAAACTGTCCACGGTGTTCATTTCATCTCACCTAGACACAGCACAGCAAAAATTGGATATCCAGAGTGCTCAAACATGATTTAGAGCTTGTTTATGGAAAAGTGCTTATTTCTGCATTTCAATGTTGCAACTTGCTGAAAACTGTCCCACGGCCGTTCATCTTCAATCTCAAGCTAGACCAGCAAAGCAAAAAATTGGATATCCAGAGTGCATCAAAACATGAATTTAGAGCTTGTTTATTGGAAAAGTGCTTATTTTCTGCATTTCAATGTTGTAACTTGCTGAAACAGTCTACAGTGTTTTCATAACATCTCGAATAAACCATAAAAAAAACATTTTTTTATCCAGAGTGCTTCAAACATGATTTAGAGCTTGTTTATGGAAAAGTTGCTTATTCTTGCATTCAATGTTGCAACTTGCTGAAAACTGTCCACGTGTTCATTTCATCTCAAGCTAGAGACCAGCACAGCAAAATTTGGATATCCAGAGTGCATCAAACATGATTTAGAGCTTGTTTATGGAAAAGTGCTTATTTCTTGCATTTCAGTGTTGTAACTTGCTGAAACAAGTCTACAGTGTTTTCATAACATCTCGAATAAACATAACAAAACATTTTTTTATCCAGAGTGCTTCAAACATGATTTAGAGCTTGTTTATGGAAAAGTGCTTATTTCTGCATTTCAATGTTGCAACTTGCTGAAAACTGTCCACGGCGTTCATTTCATCTCAACCTAGACACAGCACAGCAAAAATTGGATATCCAGAGTGCATCAAACATGATTTAGAGCTTGTTTATGGAAAAGTGCTTATTTCTGCATTTCAATGTTGTAACTTGCTGAAAACAGTCTACAGTGTTTTCATAACATCTCGAATAAACATAACAAAAACATTTTTTTATCCAGAGTGCTTCAAACATGATTTAGAGCTTGTTTATGGAAAAGTGCTTATTTCTGCATTTCAATGTTGCAACTTGCTGAAAACTGTCCACGGTGTTCATTTCATCTCAACCTAGACACAGCACAGCAAAAATTGGATATCCAGAGTGCTTCAAACATGATTTAGAGCTTGTTTATGGAAAAGTGCTTATTTCTGCATTTCAATGTTGCAACTTGCTGAAAACTGTCCACGGCGTTCATTTCATCTCAAGCTAGACACAGCACAGCAAAAATTGGATATCCAGAGTGCTTCAAACATGATTTAGAGCTTGTTTATGGAAAAGTGCTTATTTCTGCATTTCAATGTTGTAACTTGCTGAAAACAGTCTACAGTGTTTTCATAACATCTCGAATAACATAACAAAACATTTTTTTATCCAGAGTGCTTCAAACATGATTTAGAGCTTGTTTATGGAAAAGTGCTTATTTCTGCATTTCAATGTTGCAACTTGCTGAAAACTGTCCACGGTGTTCATTTCATCTCACCTAGACACAGCACAGCAAAAATTGGATATCCAGAGTGCATCAAACATGATTTAGAGCTTGTTTATGGAAAAGTGCTTATTTCTGCATTTCAATGTTGTAACTTGCTGAAAACAGTCTACAGTGTTTTCATAACATCTCGAATAAACATAACAAAAATTTTTTTTATCCAGAGTGCTTCAAACATGATTTAGAGCTTGTTTATGGAAAAGTGCTTATTTCTGCATTTCAATGTTGCAACTTGCTGAAAACTGTCCACGGTGTTCATTTCATCTCAACTAGACACAGCACAGCAAAAATTGGATATCCAGAGTGCATCAAACATGATTTAGAGCTTGTTTATGGAAAAGTGCTTATTTCTGCATTTCAATGTTGTAACTTGCTGAAAACAGTCTACAGTGTTTTCATAACATCTCGAATAACATAACAAAAACATTTTTTTATCCAGAGTGCTTCAAATGATTTAGAGCTTGTTTATGGAAAGTGCTTATTTCTGCATTTCAATGTTGCAACTTGCTGAAAACTGTCCACGGCGTTCATTTCATCTCAACCTAGACACAGCACAGCAAAATTGGATATCCAGAGTGCATCAAACATGATTTAGAGCTTGTTTATGGAAAAGTGCTTATTTCTGCATTTCAATGTTGTAACTTGCTGAAAACAGTCTACGTGTTTTCATAACATCTCGAATAAACATAACAAAAACATTTTTTTATCCAGAGTGCTTCAAACATGATTTAGAGCTTGTTTATGGAAAAGTGCTTATTTCTGCATTTCAATGTTGCAACTTGCTGAAAACTGTCCACGGCGTTCATTTCATCTCAAGCTAGACACAGCACAGCAAAATTGGATATCCAGAGTGCATCAAACATGATTTAGAGCTTGTTTATGGAAAAGTGCTTATTTCTGCATTTCAATGTTGTAACTTGCTGAAAACAGTCTACAGTGTTTTCATAACATCTCGAATAAACATAACAAAACATTTTTTTATCCAGAGTGCTTCAAACATGATTTAGAGCTTGTTTATGGAAAAGTGCTTATTTCTGCATTTCAATGTTGCAACTTGCTGAAAACTGTCCACGGCGTTCATTTCATCTCAACTAGACACAGCACAGCAAAATTGGATATCCAGAGTGCATCAAACATGATTTAGAGCTTGTTTATGGAAAAGTGCTTATTTCTGCATTTCAATGTTGTAACTTGCTGAAAACAGTCTACAGTGTTTTCATAACATCTCGAATAAACATAACAAAACATTTTTTTATCCAGAGTGCTTCAAACATGATTTAGAGCTTGTTTATGGAAAAGTGCTTATTTCTGCATTTCAATGTTGCAACTTGCTGAAAACTGTCCACGGTGTTCATTTCATCTCAACCTAGACACAGCACAGCAAAAATTGGATATCCAGAGTGCATCAAACATGATTTAGAGCTTGTTTATGGAAAAGTGCTTATTTCTGCATTTCAATGTTGTAACTTGCTGAAAACAGTCTACAGTGTTTTCATAACATCTCGAATAAACATAACAAAACATTTTTTTATCCAGAGTGCTTCAAACATGATTTAGAGCTTGTTTATGGAAAAGTGCTTATTTCTGCATTTCAATGTTGCAACTTGCTGAAAACTGTCCACGGCGTTCATTTCATCTCAACCTAGACACAGCACAGCAAAAATTGGATATCCAGAGTGCATCAAACATGATTTAGAGCTTGTTTATGGAAAAGTGCTTATTTCTGCATTTCAATGTTGTAACTTGCTGAAACAGTCTACAGTGTTTTCATAACCTCGAATAAACATAACAAAACATTTTTTTATCCAGAGTGCTTCAAACATGATTTAGAGCTTGTTTATGGAAAAGTGCTTATTTCTGCATTTCAATGTTGCAACTTGCTGAAAACTGTCCACGGCGTTCATTTCATCTCAAGCTAGACACAGCACAGCAAAAATTGGATATCCAGAGTGCATCAAACATGATTTAGAGCTTGTTTATGGAAAAGTGCTTATTTCTGCATTTCAATGTTGTAACTTGCTGAAAACAGTCTACAGTGTTTTCATAACATCTCGAATAAACATAACAAAAACATTTTTTTATCCAGAGTGCTTCAAACATGATTTAGAGCTTGTTTATGGAAAAGTGCTTATTTCTGCATTTCAATGTTGCAACTTGCTGAAAACTGTCCACGGCGTTCATTTCATCTCAACCTAGACACAGCACAGCAAAAATTGGATATCCAGAGTGCATCAAACATGATTTAGAGCTTGTTTATGGAAAAGTGCTTATTTCTGCATTTCAATGTTGTAACTTGCTGAAAACAGTCTACAGTGTTTTCATAACATCTCGAATAAACATAACAAAAACATTTTTTTATCCAGAGTGCTTCAAACATGATTTAGAGCTTGTTTATGGAAAAGTGCTTATTTCTGCATTTCAATGTTGCAACTTGCTGAAAACTGTCCACGGTGTTCATTTCATCTCAACCTAGACACAGCACAGCAAAAATTGGATATCCAGAGTGCATCAAACATGATTTAGAGCTTGTTTATGGAAAAGTGCTTATTTCTGCATTTCAATGTTGTAACTTGCTGAAAACAGTCTACGTGTTTTCATAACATCTCGAATAAACATAACAAAAACATTTTTATCCAGAGTGCTTCAAACATGATTTAGAGCTTGTTTATGGAAAAGTGCTTATTTCTGCATTTCAATGTTGCAACTTGCTGAAAACTGTCCACGGTGTTCATTTCATCTCAACCTAGACACAGCACAGCAAAATTGGATATCCAGAGTGCATCAAACATGATTTAGAGCTTGTTTATGGAAAAGTGCTTATTTCTGCATTTCAATGTTGTAACTTGCTGAAAACAGTCTACAGTGTTTTCATAACATCTCGAATAAACATAACAAAAATTTTTTATCCAGAGTGCTTCAAACATGATTTAGAGCTTGTTTATGGAAAAGTGCTTATTTCTGCATTTCAATGTTGCAACTTGCTGAAAACTGTCCACGGTGTTCATTTCATCTCAACCTAGACACAGCACAGCAAAAATTGGATATCCAGAGTGCATCAAACATGATTTAGAGCTTGTTTATGGAAAAGTGCTTATTTCTGCATTTCAATGTTGTAACTTGCTGAAACAGTCTACAGTGTTTTCATAACATCTCGAATAACATAACAAAAACATTTTTATCCAGAGTGCTCAACATGATTAGAGCTTGTTTATGGAAAAGTGCTTATT
>NW_022262056.1:0-15111 GCF_002021735.2 Oncorhynchus kisutch | reverse complement strand
TTAGAGCTTGTTATGGAAAAGTGCTTATTTCTGCATTCAATGTTGTAACTTGCTGAAAACTGTCTACAGTGTTTTCATAACATCTCGAATAACATAACAAAAACATTTTTTATCCAGTGCTTCAAACATGATTTAGAGCTTGTTTATTGAAAAGTGCTTATTTCTGCATTTCATGTTGCAACTTGCTGAAAACTGTCCACGGTGTTCATTTCCTCAACCTAGCACAGCACAGCAAAAATTGACATCCAGAGTGCATCATCAAACATGATTTAGAGCTTGTTTATGGAAAAGTGCTTATTTCTGCATTTCAATGTTACAACTTGCTGAAAACGTCTACAGTTTTTCATAACATCTCGAATAAACATAACAAAAACATTTTTTTATCCAGAGTGCTTCAAACATGATTTAGAGCTTGTTTATGGAAAAGTGCTTATTTCTGCATTTCAATGTTGCAACTTGCTGAAAACTGTCCACGGCGTTCATTTCATCTCAACCATACACAGCACACAAATTTGGACTCCAGAGTGCATCAAACATGATTTAGAGCTTGTTTATGGAAAGTGCTTATTTCTGCATTTCAATGTTGTAACTTGCTGAAAACAGTCTACAGTGTTTTCATAACATCTCGATAAACATAACAAAACATTTTTTATATCCAGAGTGCTTCAAACATGATTAGGCTTGTTTATGGAAAAGTGCTTATTTCTGCATTTCAATGTTGCAACTTGCTGAAAACTGTCCACGTGCTTCATTTCATCTCAACTAGACACAGCACAGCAAAAATTGGACATCCAGAGTGCATCAAACATGATTTAGAGCTTGTTTATGGAAAAGTGGCTTTTTCTTGCATTTCAATGTGGCAAATTGCCTGAAAACTGACCACGGCGTTCATTCATTTAATCTCAACCTAGGAACACTGCACAGCAAAAATTGGATATCCAGAGTGCATCAAACATGATTTAGAGCTTGTTTATGGAAAAGTGCTTATTTCTGCATTTCAATGTTGTAACTTGCTGAAAACAGTCTACAGTGTTTTCATAACATCTCGAATAAACATAACAAAAACATTTTTTTATCCAGAGTGCTTCAAACATTATTTAGAGCTTGTTTATGGAAAAGTGCTTATTTCTGTATTTCAATGTTGCAACTTGCTGAAAACTGTCCACGGCGTTCATTTTATCTCAACTAGACACAGCACAGCAAAAATTGGACATCCAGAGTGCATCAAACATGATTTAGAGCTTGTTTATGGAAAAGTGCTTATTTCTGCAGTTCAATGTTGTAACTTGCTGAAAACTGTCCACGGCGTTCATTTAATCTCAACTAGACACAGCACAGCAAAAATTGGACATCCAGAGTGCATCAAACATGATTTAGAGCTTGTTTATGGAAAAGTGCTTATTTCTGCATTCCAATGTTGTAACTTGCTGAAAACAGTCTACAGTGTTTTCATAACATCTCGAATAAACATAACAAAAACATTTTTTTATCCAGAGTGCTTCAAACATGATTTAGAGCTTGTTTATGGAAAAGTGCTTATTTCTGCATTTCAATGTTGCAACTAGCTGACAACTATCCACGGTGTTCATTTAATCTCAACCTAGACACAGCACAGCAAAAATTGGACATCCAGAGTGCATCAAACATGATTTAGAGCTTGTTTATGGAAAAGTGCTTATTTCTGCATTTCAATGTTGCAACTTGCTGAAAACAGTCTACAGTGTTTTCATAACATCTCGAATAAACATAACAAAAACATTTTTTTATCCAGAGTGCTTCAAACATTATTTAGAGCTTGTTTATGGAAAAGTGCTTATTTCTGTATTTCAATGTTGCAACTTGCTGAAAACTGTCCACGGCGTTCATTTTATCTCAACTAGACACAGCACAGCAAAAATTGGACATCCAGAGTGCATCAAACATGATTTAGAGCTTGTTTATGGAAAAGTACTTATTTCTGCATTTCAGTGTTGCAACTAGCTGAAAACTATCCACGGTGTTCATTTAATCTCAACCTAGACACAGCACAGCAAAAATTGGACATCCAGAGTGCATCAAACATGATTTAGAGCTTGTTTATGGAAAAGTGCTTATTTCTGCATTTCAGTGTTGCAACTTGATGAAAACTGTCCACGGCGTTCATTTCATCTCAACTAGACACAGCACAGCAAAAATTGGACATCCAGAGTGCATCAAACATGATTTAGAGCTTGTTTATGGAAAAGTGCTTATTTCTGCATTTCAATGTTGCAACTAGCTGAAAACTATCCACGGTGTTCATTTAATCTCAACCTAGACACAGCACAGCAAAAATTGGACATCCAGAGTGCATCAAACATGATTTAGAGCTTGTTTATGAAAAGTGCTTATTTCTGCATTTCAATGTTGTAACTTGCTGAAAACAGTCTACAGTGTTTCATAACATCTCGAATAAACATAACAAAAACATTTTTTTATCCAGAGTGCTTCAAACATGATTTAGAGCTTGTTTATGGAAAAGTGCTTATTTCTGCATTTCAATGTTGCAACTTGCTGAAAACTGTCCACGGCGTTCATTTCATCTCAACCTAGACACAGCACAGCAAAAATTGGATATCCAGAGTGCATCAAACATGATTTAGAGCTTGTTTATGGAAAAGTGCTTATTTCTGCATTTCAATGTTGTAACTTGCTGAAAACAGTCTACAGTGTTTCATAACATCTCGAATAAACATAACAAAACATTTTTTATCCAGAGTGCTTCAAACATGATTTAGAGCTTGTTTATGGAAAAGTGCTTATTCTGCATTTCAATGTTGCAACTTGCTGAAAACTGTCCACGGCGTTCATTTCATCTCAACCTAGACACAGCACAGCAAAAATTGGATATCCAGAGTGCATCAAACATGATTTAGAGCTTGTTTATGGAAAAGTGCTTATTTCTGCATTTCAATGTTGCAACTTGCTGAAAACTGTCCACGGCGTTCATTTCATCTCAACCTAGACACAGCACAGCAAAATTGGACATCCAGAGTGCATCAAACATGATTTAGAGCTTGTTTATGGAAAAGTGCTTATTTCTGCATTTCAATGTTGTAACTTGCTGAAAACAGTCTACAGTGTTTTCATAACATCTCGAATAAACATAACAAAAACATTTTTTATCCAGAGTGCTTCAAACATGATTTAGAGCTTGTTTATGGAAAAGTGCTTATTTCTGCATTTCAATGTTGCAACTTGCTGAAAACTGTCCACGGCGTTTCATTTCATCTCAACCTAGACACAGCACAGCAAAAATTGGATATCCAGAGTGCATCAAACATGATTTAGAGCTTGTTTATGGAAAAGTGCTTATTTCTGCATTTCAATGTTGTAACTTGCTGAAAACAGTCTACAGTGTTTTCATAACATCTCGAATAAACATAACAAAAACATTTTTTATCCAGAGTGCTTCAAACATGATTTAGAGCTTGTTTATGGAAAAGTGCTTATTTCTGCATTTCAATGTTGCAACTTGCTGAAAACTGTCCACGGCGTTCATTTCAATCTCAACCTAGACACAGCACAGCAAAAATTGGACATCCAGAGTGCTTCAAAACATGATTTAGAGCTTGTTTATGGAAAAGTGCTTATTTCTGCATTTCAATGTTGTAACTTGCTGAAAACAGTCTACAGTGTTTTCAGTAACATCTCGAATATAACAGAACAAGAAAAAATTTTTTATCCAGAGTGCTTCAAAACATGATTGAGCTTGTTTTATGGAAAAGTGCTTATTTCTGCATTTCAATGTTGCAACTTGCTGAAAACTGTCCACGGCGTTCATTTCATCTCAACCTAGACACAGCACAGCAAAAATTGGACATCCGAGTGGCATCAAACATGATTTAGAGCTTGTTTATGGAAAAGTGCTTATTTCTGCATTTCAATGTTGTTACTTGCTGAAAAACAGTCTACAGTGTTTTCATAACATCTCGAATAAACATAACAAAAACATTTTTTTATCCAGAGTGCTTTCAAACATGATTTAGAGGCTTGTTTATGGAAAAGTGCTTATTTCTGCATTTCAATGTTGCAACTTGCTGAAAACTGTCCACGGCGTTCATTTCATCTCAACCTAGACACAGCACAGCAAAAATTGGATATCCAGAGTGCATCAAACATGATTTAGAGCTTGTTTATGGAAAAGTGCTTATTTCTGCATTTCAATGTTGTAACTTGCTGAAAACAGTCTACAGTGTTTTCATAACATCTCGAATAAACATAACAAAAACATTTTTTTATCCAGAGTGCTTCAAACATGATTTAGAGCTTGTTTATGGAAAAGTGCTTATTTCTGCATTTCAATGTTGCAACTTGCTGAAAACTGTCCACGGCGTTCATTTCATCTCAACCTAGACACAGCACAGCAAAAATTGGACATCCAGAGTGCATCAAACATGATTTAGAGCTTGTTTATGGAAAAGTGCTTATTTCTGCATTTCAATGTTGTAAACTTGCTGAAAACAGTCTACAGTGTTTTCATAAACATCTCGAATAAACATAACAAAAACATTTTTTTATCCAGAGTGCTTCAAACATGATTTAGAGCTTGTTTATGGAAAAGTGCTTATTTCTGCATTTCAATGTTGCAACTTGCTGAAAACTGTCCACCGGCGTTCATTTCATCTCAACCTAGACACAGCACAGCAAAAATTGGATATCCAGAGTGCATCAAACATGATTTAGAGCTTGTTTATGGAAAAGTGCTTATTTCTGCATTTCAATGTTGCAACTTGCTGAAAACTGTCCACGGCGTTCATTTCATCTCAACCTAGACACAGCACAGCAAAAATTGGATATCCAGAGTGCATCAAACATGATTTAGAGCTTGTTTATGGAAAAGTGCTTATTTCTGCATTTCAATGTTGTAACTTGCTGAAAACAGTCTACAGTGTTTTCATAACATCTCGAATAAACATAACAAAATATTTTTTTATCCAGAGTGCTTCAAACATGATTTAGAGCTTGTTTATGGAAAAGTGCTTATTTCTGCATTTCAATGTTGCAACTTGCTGAAAACTGTCCACGGCGTTCATTTCATCTCAACCTAGACACAGCACAGCAAAAATTGGATATCCAGAGTGCATCAAACATGATTTAGAGCTTGTTTATGGAAAAGTGCTTATTCTGCATTTCAATGTTGTAACTTGCTGAAAACAGTCTACAGTGGTTTTCATAACATCTCGAATAAACATAACAAAAACATTTTTTATCCAGAGTGCTTCAAACATGATTTAGAGCTTGTTTATGGAAAAGTGCTTATTTCTGCATTTCATGTTGCAACTTGCTGAAAACTGTCCACAGGTCGTTCATTTCATCTCAACCTAGACACAGCACAGCAAAAATTGGATATCCAGAGTGCATCAAACATGATTTAGAGCTTGTTTATGGAAAAGTGCTTATTTCTGCATTTCAATGTTGCAACTTGCTGAAAACTGTCCACGGCGTTCATTTCATCTCAACCTAGACACAGCACAGCAAAAATTGGATATCCAGAGTGCATCAAACATGATTTAGAGCTTGTTTATGGAAAAGTGCTTATTTCTGCATTTCAATGTTGTAACTTGCTGAAAACCAGTCTACAGTGTTTTCATAACATCTCGAATAAACATAACAAAAACATTTTTTTATCCAGAGTGCTTCAAACATGATTTAGAGCTTGTTTATGGAAAAGTGCTTATTTCTGCATTTCAATGTTGCAACTTGCTGAAAACTGTCCACGGCGTTCATTTCATCTCAACCTAGACACAGCACAGCAAAAATTGGATATCCAGAGTGCATCAAACATGATTTAGAGCTTGTTTATGGAAAAGTGCTTATTTCTGCATTTCAATGTTGCAACTTGCTGAAAACAGTCCACGGTGTTTCATTACATCTCAACCTAGACACAGCACAGCAAAAAATTGGATTATCCAGAGTGCTTCAAACATGATTTAGAGCTTGTTTATGGAAAAGTGCTTATTTCTGCATTTCAATGTTGCAACTTGCTGAAAACTGTCCACGGCGTTCATTTCATCTCAACCTAGACACAGCACAGCAAAATTGGATATCCAGAGTGCATCAAACATGATTTAGAGCTTGTTTATGGAAAAGTGCTTATTTCTGCATTTCAATGTTGTAACTTGCTGAAAACAGTCTACAGTGTTTTCATAACATCTCGAATAAACATAACACAAAACATTTTTTATCCAGAGTGCTTCAAACATGATTTAGAGCTTGTTTATGGAAAAGTGCTTATTTCTGCATTTCAATGTTGCAACTTGCTGAAAACTGTCCACGGAGTTCATTTCATCTCAACCTAGACACAGCACAGCAAAAATTGGACATCCAGAGTGCATCAAACATGATTTAGAGCTTGTTTATGGAAAAGTGCTTATTTCTGCATTTCAATGTTGCAACTTGCTGAAAACTATCCACGGCGTTCATTTCATCTCAACCTAGACACAGCACAGCAAAAATTGGACATCCAGAGTGCATCAAACATGATTTAGAGCTTGTTTATGGAAAAGTGCTTATTTCTGCATTTCAATGTTGTAACTTGCTGAAAACAGTCTACAGTGTTTTCATAACATCTCGAATAAACATAACAAAAACATTTTTTTATCCAGAGTGCTTCAAACATGATTTAGAGCTTGTTTATGGAAAAGTGCTTATTTCTGCATTTCAATGTTGCAACTTGCTGAAAACTGTCCACGGCGTTCATTTCATCTCAACTAGACACAGCACAGCAAAAATTGGACATCCAGAGTGCATCAAACATGATTTAGAGCTTGTTTATGGAAAAGTGCTTATTTCTGCATTTCAATGTTGCAACTTGCTGAAAACTGTCCACGGCGTTCATTTCATCTCAACCTAGACACAGCACAGCAAAAATTGGATATCCAGAGTGCATCAAACATGATTTAGAGCTTGTTTATGGAAAAGTGCTTATTTCTGCATTTCAATGTTGTAACTTGCTGAAAACAGTCTACAGTGTTTTCATAACATCTCGAATAAACATAACAAAAACATTTTTTTATCCAGAGTGCTTCAAACATGATTTAGAGCTTGTTTATGGAAAAGTGCTTATTTCTGCATTTCAATGTTGCAACTTGCTGAAAACTGTCCACGGCGTTCATTTCATCTCAACCTAGACACAGCACAGCAAAAATTGGATATCCAGAGTGCATCAAACATGATTTAGAGCTTGTTTATGGAAAAGTGCTTATTTCTGCATTTCAATGTTGCAACTTGCTGAAAACTGTCCACGGCGTTCATTTCATCTCAACCTAGACACAGCACAGCAAAAATTGGATATCCAGAGTGCATCAAACATGATTTAGAGCTTGTTTATGGAAAAGTGCTTATTTCTGCATTTCAATGTTGTAACTTGCTGAAAACAGTCTACAGTGTTTTCATAACATCTCGAATAAACATAACAAAAACATTTTTTATCCAGAGTGCTTCAAACATGATTTAGAGCTTGTTTATGGAAAAGTGCTTATTTCTGCATTTCAATGTTGCAACTTGCTGAAAACTGTCCACGGCGTTCATTTCATCTCAACCTAGACACAGCACAGCAAAAATTGGACATCCAGAGTGCATCAAACATGATTTAGAGCTTGTTTATGGAAAAGTGCTTATTTCTGCATTTCAATGTTGTAACTTGCTGAAAACAGTCTACAGTGTTTTCATAACATCTCGAATAAACATAACAAAAACATTTTTTTATCCAGAGTGCTTCAAACATGATTTAGAGCTTGTTTATGGAAAAGTGCTTATTTCTGCATTTCAATGTTGCAACTTGCTGAAAACTGTCCACGGCGTTCATTTCATCTCAACCTAGACACAGCACAGCAAAAATTGGACATCCAGAGTGCATCAAACATGATTTAGAGCTTGTTTATGGAAAAGTGCTTATTTCTGCATTTCAATGTTGTAACTTGCTGAAAACAGTCTACAGTGTTTTCATAACATCTCGAATAAACATAACAAAAACATTTTTTATCCAGAGTGCTTCAAACATGATTTAGAGCTTGTTTATGGAAAAGTGCTTATTTCTGCATTTCAATGTTGCAACTTGCTGAAAACTGTCCACGGCGTTCATTTCATCTCAACCTAGACACAGCACAGCAAAAAATTGGATATCCAGAGTGCATCAAACATGATTTAGAGCTTGTTTATGGAAAAGTGCTTATTTCTGCATTTCAATGTTGTAACTTGCTGAAAACAGTCCACAGGCGTTTCATTACATCTCAACCTAGAACAGAACAGCAAAAATTTGATATCCAGAGTGCATCAAACATGATTTAGAGCTTGTTTATGGAAAAGTGCTTATTTCTGCATTTCAATGTTGCAACTTGCTGAAAACTGTCCACAGTCGTTCATTTCATCTCAACTAGACACAGCACAGCAAAAAATTGGATATCCAGAGTGCATTCAAACATGATTTAGAGCTTGTTTATGGAAAAGTGCTTATTTCTGCATTTCAATGTTGCAACTTGCTGAAAACTGTCCACGGCGTTCATTTCATCTCAACCTAGACACAGCACAGCAAAAATTGGATATCCAGAGTGCATCAAACATGATTTAGAGCTTGTTTATGGAAAAGTGCTTATTTCTGCATTTCAATGTTGTAACTTGCTGAAAACAGTCTACAGTGTTTTCATAACATCTCGAATAAACATAACAAAAACATTTTTTATCCAGAGTGCTTCAAACATGATTTAGAGCTTGTTTATGGAAAAGTGCTTATTTCTGCATTTCAATGTTGCAACTTGCTGAAAACTGTCCACGGCGTTCATTTCATCTCAACCTAGACACAGCACAGCAAAAATTGGATATCCAGAGTGCATCAAACATGATTTAGAGCTTGTTTATGGAAAAGTGCTTATTTCTGCATTTCAATGTTGCAACTTGCTGAAAACTGTCCACGGCGTTCATTTCATCTCAACTAGACACAGCACAGCAAAAATTGGATATCCAGAGTGCATCAAACATGATTTAGAGCTTGTTATGGAAAAGTGCTTATTTCTGCATTTCAATGTTGCAACTTGCTGAAAACTGTCCACGGCGTTCATTTCATCTCAACCTAGACACAGCACAGCAAAAATTGGATATCCAGAGTGCATCAAACATGATTTAGAGCTTGTTTATGGAAAAGTGCTTATTTCTGCATTTCAATGTTGTAACTTGCTGAAAACAGTCTACAGTGTTTCATAACATCTCGAATAAACATAACAAAAAACATTTTTTATCCAGAGTGCTTCAAACATGATTTAGAGCTTGTTTATGGAAAAGTGCTTATTTCTGCATTTCAATGTTGCAACTTGCTGAAAACTGTCCACGGCGTTCATTTCATCTCAACCTAGACACAGCACAGCAAAAATTGGACATCCAGAGTGCATCAAACATGATTTAGAGCTTGTTTATGGAAAAGTGCTTATTTCTGCATTTCAATGTTGCAACTTGCTGAAAACAGTCTACGGTGTTTATAACATCTCGAATAAACATAACAAAAACATTTTTTTATCCAGAGTGCTTCAAACATGATTTAGAGCTTGTTTATGGAAAAGTGCTTATTTCTGCATTTCAATGTTGCAACTTGCTGAAAACTGTCCACGGTGTTCATTTCATCTCAACCTAGACACAGCACAGCAAAAATTGGACATCCCAGAGTGCATCAAACATGATTTAGAGCTTGTTTATGGAAAAGTGCTATTTCTGCATTTCAATGTTGTAACTTGCTGAAAACAGTCTACAGTGTTTTTCATAACATCTCGAATAAACATAACAAAAACATTTTTTTATCCAGAGTGCTTCAAACATGATTTAGAGCTTGTTTATGGAAAAGTGCTTATTTCTGCATTTCAATGTTGCAACTTGCTGAAAACGGTCCACGGCGTTCATTTCATCTCAACCTAGACACAGCACAGCAAAAATTGGATATCCAGAGTGCATCAAACATGATTTAGAGCTTGTTTATGGAAAAAGTGCTTATTTCTGCATTTCAATGTTTCAACTTGCTGAAAACTGTCCACAGCGTTCATTTCATCTCAACCTAGACACAGCACAGCAAAAATTGGATATCCAGAGTGCATCAAACATGATTTAGAGCTTGTTTATGGAAAAGTGCTTATTTCTGCATTTCAATGTTGTAACTTGCTGAAAACAGTCTACAGTGTTTTCATAACATCTCGAATAACATAACAAAAACATTTTTTTATCCAGAGTGCTCAAACATGATTTAGAGCTTGTTTATGGAAAAGTGCTTATTTCTGCATTTCAGTGTTGCAACTTGCTGAAAACTGTCCCCGGTGTTCATTTCATCTCAACCTAGACACAGCACAGCAAAAATTGGACATCCAGAGTGCAGCAACATGATTTAGAGCTTGTTTATGGAAAAGTGCTTTATTCTTCTGCATTTCAATGTTGTAACTTGCTGAAAACAGTCTACAGTGTTTTTCATAACATCTCGAATAAACATAACAAAAACATTTTTTTATCCAGAGTGCTTCAAACATGATTTAGAGCTTGTTTATGGAAAAGTGCTTATTTCTGCATTTCAATGTTGCAACTTGCTGAAAACTGTCCACGGCTGTTCATTTCATCTCAACTAGACACACACAGCAAAAATTGGTATCCAGAGTGCATCAAACATTTAGAGAGCTTGTTTATGGAAAGTGCTTATTTCTGCATTTCAATGTTGCAACTTGCTGAAAACTGTCCACGGTGTTCATTTCATCTCAACTAGACCAGCACACAGCAAAAATTGGACATCCAGAGTGCATCAAACATGATTTAGAGCTTGTTTATGGAAAAGTGCTTATTTCTGCATTTCAATGTTGCACTTGCTGAAAACAGTCACAGTGTTTTCATAAATCGAATAACACATAACAAAAACATTTTTTATCCAGAGTGCTTCAAACATGTTTTAGAGCTTGTTTATGGAAAGTGCTTATTTCTGCATTTCAATGTTGCAACTTGCTGAAAACTGTCCACGGTGTTCATTTCATCTCAACTAGACACAGCACAGCAAAATTGGATATCCAGAGTGCATCAAACATGATTTAGAGCTTGTTTATGGAAAAGTGCTTATTTTCTGCATTTCAATGTTGCAACTTGCTGAAAACTTGTCCACGGCGTTCATTAATCTCAACTAGACACAGCACAGCAAAAAATTGGACATCCAGAGTGCATCAAACATGATTTAGAGCTTGTTTATGGAAAAGTGCTTATTTTCTGCATTCAATGTTGTAACTTGCTGAAAACTGTCCACGGTGTTTCATTTCATCTCAACTAACACAGCACAGAAAAATTGGATTATCCAGAGTGCATTCAAACATGATTTTAGAGCTTGTTTATGGAAAAGTGCTTATTTCTGCATTTCAATGTTGTAAACTTGCTGACAACAGTCTACAGTGTTTTCATAACATCTCGAATAAACATAACAAAAACATTTTTTTTATCCAGAGTGCTTCAAACATGATTTAGAGCTTGGTTTATGGAAAAGTGCTTATTTCTGCATTTCAATGTTGCAACTTGCTGAAAACTGTCCACGGCGTTCATTTCATCTCAACTAGACACAGCACAGCAAAAATTGGACATCCAGAGTGCATCAAACATGATTTAGAGCTTGTTTATGGAAAAAGTGCTTATTTCTGCATTTCAATGTTGAACTTGCTGAAAACAGTCTACCGTGTTTCATAACATCTCGAATAACATACACACAAAAATTTTTTACATCCAGAGTGCTCAAACATGATTTAGAGCTTGTTTATGGAAAAGTGCTTATTTCTGCATTTCAATGTTGTAACTTGCTGAAAACTATCACGTGTCATTTCATCTCAACTAGACACAGAAAGCAAAAATTTGATATCCAGAGTGCATCAAACATGATTTAGAGCTTGTTTATGGAAAAGTGCTTATTTCTGCATTTCAATGTTTCAACTGCTGAAAAACTGTCCACGGCGTTCATTTCATCTCAACTAGACACAGCACAGCAAAAATTGGACATCCAGAGTGCATCAAACATGATTAGAAGCTTGTTTATGGAAAAGTGCTTATTTTGCATTTCAATGTTGCAACTTGCTGAAAACTGTCCACGGTGTTCATTTCATCTCAACCTAGACACAGCACAGCAAAAATTGGACATCCAGAGTGCATCAAACATGATTTAGAGCTTGTTTATGGAAAAGTGCTTATTTCTGCATTTCAATGTTGTAACTTGCTGAAAACAGTCTACAAGTGTTTCATAACATCTCGAATAAACATAACAAAAACATTTTTTTATCCAGAGTGCTTCAAACATGATTTAGAGCTGTTTATGGAAAAGTGCTTATTTTCTGCATTTCAATGTGTGCAACTTGCTGAAAACAGTCCACGGTGTTCATTTCATCTCAACACTAGACACAGCACAGCAAAAATTGGACATCCAGAGTGCATCAAACATGATTTAGAGCTTGTTTATGGAAAAGTGCTTATTTCTGCATTTCAATGTTGTAACTTGCTGACAACAGTCTACAGTGTTTCATTACATCTCGAACTAAACATAACAAAAAACCTTTTTTATCCAGAGTGCTTCAAACATGATTTAGAGCTTGTTTATGGAAAAGTGCTTATTTCTGCATTTCAATGTTGCAACTTGCTGAAAAAACTATCCACGGTGTTCATTTCATCTCACCTAGACACAGCACAGCAAAATTGGATATCCAGAGTGCATCAAACATGATTTAGAGACTTGTTTATGGAAAAGTGCTTATTTTCTGCATTTCAATGTTGTAACTTGCTGAAAACAGTCTACAGTGTTTTCATAACATCTCGAAATAAACATAACAAAAACATTTTTTTATCCAGAGTGCTTCAAACATGATTTAGAGCTTGTTTATGGAAAAGTGCTTATTTCTGCATTTCAATGTTCAACTTGCTGAAAACTGTCCACGGTGTTCATTTAATCTCAACTAGACCACAGCACACGCAAAAATTGGACAGCCAGAGTGCATCAACATTATTTTAGAGCTTGGTATGGGAAAGTGCTTATTTCTGCATTTCAATGTTTGCAAATTAGCTGGAAAACTAGTCCACGTGTTTCATCTTCATCTCAATTAGGACCTACACACACAAAATTTTTGTCATCCAGAGGTGCCTTCAAACATGTATTTAGAGCTTGTTTATGGAAAAGTGCTTATTTTGGCATTTGCACTGTGGCAACTGGCTGAAAACTGTCCACGGTGTTCATGGTAATCTCCAACCTAGAACCACAGCACAGCAAAAATTGGACATCCAGAGTGCATGCCAAAATGATTAGAGCTTGTTTTATGTAAAGTGCTTATTTCTGCAATTTCAATGTTGCAACTAGCTGAAAACTATCCCGGTGTTCATTTCATCTCAACTTAACACAGCCAGCAAAAATTGGACAAGCCAGAGTGCATCAAACATGATTTAGAGCTTGTTATGGAAAAGTGCTTATTGTTCTGTATTTCAATGTTCAACTTGCTGGAAAACTGTCCACGGAGTTCATTTATCTCAACTAGACACACACAGCAAAAATTGGACACCGAGTCATACAAAACATGCATTAGAGCTTGTATTATGGGAAAAGTGTTATTTCTGCATTTCAAGTTGTAACTGGCTGAAAAACAGTCTACAGTGTTTTCATAACATCTCGAATAAACATAACACAAAACATTTTTTCTTCCAGAGTGCTTCAAACTGATTTAGAGCTTGTTTATGGAAAAGTGCTTATTTCTGCATTTCAATGTTGCAACTTGCTGAAAACTGTCCACGGTGTTCATTTCATCTCAACCTAGACACAGCACAGCAAAAATTGGACATCCAGAGTGCATCAACATGATTTAGAGCTTGTTTATGGAAAAGTGCTTATTTCTGCATTTCAATGTTGTAACTTGCTGAAAACGTCTACAGTGTTTCATAACATCTCGAATAAACATAACAAAAACATTTTTTTATCCAGAGTGCTCAAACATGATTTAGAGCTTGTTTATGGAAAGTGCTTATTTGGCATTCAATGTGCAACTTGCTGAAAACTGTCACGGGGTTCATTTTCATCTCAACCTAGACACAGCACAGCAAAATTGGCATCCAGAGTGCATCAAACATGATTTAGAGCTTGTTTATGGAAAAGTGCTTATTTCTGCATTTCAATGTTGTAAACTTGCTGAAACAGTCTACAGTGTTTTCATACATCTCGAATAAACATAACAACAAACATTTTTTTATCCAGAGTGCTTCAAACATGATTTAGAGCTTGTTTATGGAAAGTGCTTATTTCTGCATTTCAATGTTGCAACTTGCTGAAAACTGTCCACGGCGTTCATTTCATCTCAACCTAGACACAGCACAGCAAAAATTGGACATCCAGAGTGCATCAAACATGATTTAGAGCTTGTTTATGGAAAAGTGCTTATTTCTGCATTTCAATGTTGTAACTTGCTGAAAACAGTCTACAGTGTTTTCATAACATCTCGAATAAACATAACAAACATTTTTTTATCCAGAGTGCTTCAAACATGATTTAGAGCTTGTTTATGGAAAAGTGCTTATTTCTGCATTTCAATGTTGTAACTTGCTGAAAACAGTCTACAGTGTTTTCATAACATCTCGAATAACATACAAAACATTTTTTATCCAGAGTGCATCAAACATGATTTAGAGCTTGTTTATGGAAAAGTGCTTATGTCTCTCGCATTTCAATGTTGCAACTTGCTGAAAACTGTCCACGGCGTTCATGTTCATCTCAACCTAGACACAGCACAGCAAAAATTGGACATCCAGAGTGCATCAAACATGATTTAGAGCTTGTTTATGAAAAGTGCTTATTTCTGCATTTCAATGTTGCAACTTGCTGAAAACAGTCTACAGTGTTTTCATAACATCTCAATAAACATAACAAAAACATTTTTTTATCCAGAGTGCTTCAAACATGATTTAGAGCTTGTTTATGGAAAAGTGCTTATTTCTGCATTTCAATGTTGCACTTGCTGAAAACTGTCCACGGCGTTCATTTCATCTCAACTAGACACAGCACAGCAAAAATTGACATCCAGAGTGCTTCAAACATGATTTAGAGCTTGTTTATGGAAAAGTGCTTATTTC
>NW_022262055.1:0-16480 GCF_002021735.2 Oncorhynchus kisutch | reverse complement strand
CACAGCAAAAATTGGACATCCAGAGTGCTTCAAACATGATTTAGAGCTTGTTTATGGAAAAGTGCTTATTTCTGCATTTCAATGTTTAACTTGCTGAAAACTGTCCACGGTGTTCATTTCATCTCAACCTAGACACAGCACAGCAAAATTGATTCCAGAGTGCTTCAAACATGATTTAGAGCTTGTTTATGGAAAAGTGCTTATTTCTGCATTTCAATGTTGCAACTTGCTGAAACTATCCCACATGCGTTCATTTTCATCTCAACCTAGACACAGCACAGCAAAAATTGGACATCCAGAGTGCATCATAACCTGATTTAGAGCTTGTTTATGGAAAAGTGCTTATTTCTGCATTTCAATGTTGTAACTTGCTGAAACAGTCTACAGTGTTTTCATAACATCTCGAATAAACATAACAAAACATTTTTTATCCAGAGTGCTTCAAACATGATTTAGAGCTTGTTTATGGAAAAGTGCTTATTTCTGCATTTCAATGTTGCAACTTGCTGAAAACTGTCCACGGCGTTCATTTCATCTCAACCTAGACACAGCACAGCAAATTGGATATCCAGAGTGCTTCAAACATGATTTAGAGCTTGTTTATGGAAAAGTGCTTATTTCTGCATTTCAATGTTGCAACTTGCTGAAAACTGTCCACGGCGTTCATTTCATCTCAACCTAACACAGCACAGCAAAAATTGGATATCCAGAGTGCATCAAACATGATTTAGAGCTTGTTTATGGAAAAGTGCTTATTTCTGCATTTCAATGTTGTAACTTGCTGAAAACAGTCTACAGTGTTTTCATAACATCTCGAATAAACATAACAAAACATGTTTTTATCCAGAGTGCTCAACTGATTTAGAGCTTGTTTATGGAGAAAAGTAGCTTATTTCTGTCATTTCATGTTGCAACTTGCTGAAAACTGTCCACGGCGTTCATTTCATCTCAACCTAGACACAGCAGCCAGCAAAAATTGGATATCCAGAGTGCATCAACATGATTTAGAGCTTGTTTATGGAAAAGTGCTTATTTCTGCATTTCAATGTTGTAACTTGCTGAAAACAGTCTACAGTGTTTTCATACATCTCGAATAAACATACACAAAACATGTTTTTTATCCAGAGTGCTTCAAACATTATTTAGAGCTTGTTTATGGAAAAGTGCTTATTTCTGCATTTCAATGTTGCAACTTGCTGAAAACTGTCCACGGGCGTTCATTTCATCTCAACCTAGACCACAGCACAGCAAAAATTGGACATCCAGAGTGCATCAAACATGATTAGAGCTTGTTATGGAAAAGTGCTTATTTCTGCATTTCAATGTTGTAACTTGCTGAAAACAGTCTACAGTGTTTTCATAACATCTCGAATAAACATAACAAAAACATTTTTTTATCCAGAGTGCTTCAACAATGATTTAGAGCTTGTTTATGGAAAAGTGCTTATTTCTGCATTTCAATGTTGCAAACTTGCTGAAAACTGTCCACGGCGTTCATTTCATCTCACCTAGACACAGCACAGCAAAAATTGGACATCCAGAAGTGCATCAAACATGATTTAGAGCTTGTTTATGGAAAAGTGCTTATTGCTGCATTTCAATGTTGTAACTTGCTGAAAACAGTCTACGTGTTTTCATAACATCTCGAATAACATAACAAAAACATTTTTTTATCCAGAGTGCTTCAAACTTGAATTTAGAGCTTGTTTATGGAAAAGGTGGCTTATTTCTGCATTTCAATGTTGTAACTTGCTGAAACAGTGTCTACAGTGTTTTCATTAACATCTCGAAGAAACATAACAAAAGCAAAACTTTTTTATCAGAGTGCTTCAAACATGATTTAGAGCTTGTTTATGGAAAAGTGCTTATTTCTGCATTTCAATGTTGCAACTTGCTGAAAACTGTCCACGGCGTTCATTCATCTCAACCTAGACACAGCACAGCAAATGGGACATCCAGAGTGCATCAAACATGATTTAGAGCTTGTGTTTATGGAAAAGTGCTTATTTCTGCATTTCAATGTTTGTAACTTGCTGAAAAACAGTCTACAGTGTTTTCATAACATCTCGAAGAAACATAACAAAAACCTTTTTTATCCAGAATGCTTCAAACATGATTTAGAGCTTTGTTTATGGAAAGTGCTTATTTCTGCATTTCAATGTTTGCAACTTGCTGAAACTGTCCACAGGCGTTCATTTCATCTCAACCTAGACACAGCACAGCAAAAATTGGACATCCAGAGTGCATCAAACATGATTTAGAGCTTTGTTTATGGAAAAAGTGCTTATTTCTGCATTTCAATGTTGTACTTGCTGAAAACAGTCTACAGTGTTTCATACATCTCGAATAACCATAAACAACAAAAATTGGACATCCAGAGTGCTTCAAACATGATTTAGAGCTTGTTTATGGAAAAGTGCTTATTTCTGCATTTCAATGTTGCAACTTGCTGAAAACTGTCCACGGCGTTCATTTCATCTCAACCTAGACACAGCACAGCAAAAATTGGATATCCAGAGTGCTTCAAACATGATTTAGAGCTTGTTTATGGAAAAGTGCTTATTTCTGCATTTCAATGTTGCAACTTGCTGAAAACTGTCCACGGCGTTCATTTCATCTCAACCTAGACACAGCACAGCAAAAATTGGATATCCAGAGTGCATCAAACATGATTTAGAGCTTGTTTATGGAAAAGTGCTTATTTCTGCATTTCAATGTTGTAACTTGCTGAAAACAGTCTACAGTGTTTTCATAACATCTCGAATAAACATAACAAAAACATGTTTTTATCCAGAGTGCTTCAAACATGATTTAGAGCTTGTTTATGGAAAAGTGCTTATTTCTGCATTTCAATGTTGTAACTTGCTGAAAACAGTCTACAGTGTTTTCATAACATCTCGAATAAACATAACAAAAAACATTTTTTATCCAGAGTGCTTCAAACATGATTTAGAGCTTGTTTATGGAAAAGTGCTTATTTCTGCATTTCAATGTTGCAACTTGCTGAAAACTGTCCACGGCGTTCATTTCATCTCAACCTAGACACAGCACAGCAAAAATTGGACATCCAGAGTGCATCAAACATGTTGTTAGAGCTTGTTTATGGAAAAGTGCTTATTTCTGCATTTCAATGTTGTAACTTGCTGAAAACAGTCTACAGTGTTTTCATAACATCTCGAATAAACATAACAAAAAATGTTTTTATCCAGAGTGCTTCAAACATGATTTAGAGCTTGTTTATGGAAAAAAAAGTATTTTCTGTATTTCAATGTTGCAACTTGCTGAAAACTGTCCACAATGTTCATTTCATCTCAAATAGACAGCACAGCAAAAATTGGATATCCAGAGTGCATCAAACATGATTTAGAGCTTGTTTATGGAAAAGTGCTTATTTCTGCATTTCAATGTTGTAACTTGCTGAAAACAGGCTACAGTGTTTTCATAACATCTCGAATAAACATAACAAAAACATTTTTTTATCCAGAGTGCGTCAACATGATTTAGAGCTTGTTTATGGAAAAGTGCTTATTTTGCATTTCAATGTTGCAACTTGCTGAAAACTGTCCACGGCGTTCATTTCATCTCAACCTAGACACAGCACAGCAAAAATTGGATATCCAGAGTGCATCAAACATGATTTAGAGCTTGTTTATGGAAAAGTGCTTATTTCTGCATTTCAATGTTGTAACTTGCTGAAAACAGTCTACAGGTGTTTTCATAACATCTCGAATAGAACATAAGCAAAAACATTTTTTTATCCAGAGTGCTTCAAACATGATTTAGAGCTTGTTTATGGAAAAGTGCTTATTTCTGCATTTCAATGTTGCAACTTGCTGAAACTGTCCACGGCGTTCATTTCATCTCAACCTAGACACAGCACAGCAAAAATTGGACATCCAGAGTGGCATCAAACATGATTTAGAGCTTGTTATGGAAAGTGCTTATTTCTGCATTTCAATGTTGTAACTTGCTGAAAACAGTCTACAGTGTTTTCATAACATCTCGAATAAACATAACAAAAACATTTTTTAATCCAGAGTGCTTCAAACATGATTTAGAGCTTGTTTATGGAAAAGTGCTTATTTCTGCATTTCAATGTTGCAACTTGCTGAAAACGTCTACAGGCGTTCTTTCATCTCAACTCTCGAAGAAACAGAACAGACACAAGATTGGATATCCAGAGTGCTTCAAACATGATTTAGAGCTTGTTTAATGGAAAGTGCTTATTTTCTGCATTTCAATGTTGCAACTTGCTGAAAACTGATCCACTGGCCGTTCATTTCATCTCAACCTAGACACAGCACAGCAAAAATTGGACATCCAGAGTGCATCAAACATGATTTAGAGCTTGTTTATGGAAAAGTGCTTATTTCTGCATTTCAATGTTGCAACTTGCTGAAAACTGTCTACAGTCGTTTCATTACAGCTCGACCTAGAACAGCACACAAAAACATTGATTATCCAGAGTGCTTCAAACATGATTTAGAGCTTGTTTATGGAAAAGTGCTTATTTTCTGCATTTCAATGTTTGCAACTTGCTGAAAACTGTCCACGGCGTTCATTTCATCTCAACTAGCACAGCACAGCAAAAATTGGATATCCAGAGTGCATCAAACATGATTAGAGCTTGTTTATGAAAAGTGCTTATTTCTGCATTTCAATGTTGTAACTTGCTGAAAACAGTCCTACAGTGTTGTCATAACATCTCGAATAAACATAACAAAAACATTTTTTTATCCAGAGGGCTTCAAACATGATTAGAGCTTGTTTATGGAAAAGTGCTTATTTCTGCATTTCAATGTTGCAACTTGCTGAAAACTGTCCACGGCGTTCATTTCATCTCAACCTAGACACAGCACAGCAAAAATTGGATATCCAGAGTGCATCAAACATGATTTAGAGCTTGTTTATGGAAAAGTGCTTATTTCTGCATTTCAATGTTGCAACTTGCTGAAAACTGTCCACAGGTGTTTCATTACATCTCAACCTAGACACAGCACAGCAAAACATTGGATATCCAGAGTGCATCAAACATGATTTAGAGCTTGTTTATGGAAAAGTGCTTATTTCTGCATTTCAATGTTGCAACTTGCTGAAAACTGTCCACGGCGTTCATTTCATCTCAACCTAGACCAGCACAGCAAAAATTGGATATCCAGAGTGCATCAAACATGATTTAGAGCTTGTTTATGGAAAAGTGCTTATTTCTGCATTTCAATGTTGTAACTTGCTGAAAACAGTCTACAGTGTTTTCATAACATCTCGAATAAACATAACAAAAAACATTTTTTATCCAGAGTGCTTCAAACATGATTTAGAGCTTGTTTATGGAAAAGTGCTTATTTCTGCATTTCAATGTTGCAACTTGCTGAAACTGTCCACGGCGTTCATTCATCTCACCTAGACACAGCACAGCAAAAATTGGATATCCAGAGTGCATCAAACATGATTTAGAGCTTGTTTATGGAAAAGTGCTTATTTCTGCATTTCAATGTTGCAACTTGCTGAAAACTGTCCACAGGCGTTCATTTCATCTCAACCTAGACACAGCACAGCAAAAATTGGATATCCAGAGTGCATCAAACATGATTTAGAGCTTGTTTATGGAAAAGTGCTTATTTCTGCATTTCAATGTTTGCAACTTGCTGAAAACAGTCTACAGTGTTTCATATCATCTCGAACTAGACACACACAGCAAAAATTTGGATATCCAGAGTGCATCAAACATGATTTAGAGCTTGTTTATGGAAAAGTGCTTATTTCTGCATTTCAATGTTGCAACTTGCTGAAACTGTCCACGGCGTTCATTTCATCTCAACCTAGACACAGCACAGCAAAAATTGGATATCCAGAGTGCATCAAACATGATTTAGAGCTTGTTTATGGAAAAGTGCTTATTTCTGCATTTCAATGTTGTGCACTTGCTGAAAACAGTCTACAATGTTTCATAACATCTCGAATAACATAACAAAAACATTTTTTTTAATCCAGAGTGCATCAAACATGATTTAGAGCTTGTTTATGGAAAAGTGCTTAT
The DNA here is from genome assembly GCF_002021735.2 of Oncorhynchus kisutch. Taxonomy (NCBI): domain Eukaryota; kingdom Metazoa; phylum Chordata; class Actinopteri; order Salmoniformes; family Salmonidae; genus Oncorhynchus; species Oncorhynchus kisutch. The sequence continues at coordinate 10,443 of NW_022262055.1, read as the reverse complement.
TTCTGCATTTCAATGTTGTAACTTGCTGAAAACAGTCTACAGTGTTTTCATAACATCTCGAATAAACATAACAAAAACATTTTTTATCCAGAGTGCTTCAAACATGATTTAGAGCTTGTTTATGGAAAAGTGCTTATTTCTGCATTTCAATGTTGCAACTTGCTGAAAACTGTCCACGGCGTTCATTTCATCTCAACCTAGACACAGCACAGCAAAAATTGGACATCCAGAGTGCATCAAACATGATTTAGAGCTTGTTTATGGAAAAGTGCTTATTTCTGCATTTCAATGTTGTAACTTGCTGAAAACAGTCTACAGTGTTTTCATAACATCTCGAATAAACATAACAAAAACATTTTTTTATCCAGAGTGCTTCAAACATGATTTAGAGCTTGTTTATGGAAAAGTGCTTATTTCTGCATTTCAATGTTGCAACTTGCTGAAAACTGTCCACGGCGTTCATTTCATCTCAACCTAGACACAGCACAGCAAAAATTGGATATCCAGAGTGCATCAAACATGATTTAGAGCTTGTTTATGGAAAAGTGCTTATTTCTGCATTTCAATGTTGCAACTTGCTGAAAACTGTCCACGGCGTTCATTTCATCTCAACCTAGACACAGCACAGCAAAAATTGGATATCCAGAGTGCATCAAACATGATTTAGAGCTTGTTTATGGAAAAGTGCTTATTTCTGCATTTCAATGTTGCAACTTGCTGAAAACTGTCCACGGCGTTCATTTCATCTCAACCTAGACACAGCACAGCAAAAATTGGATATCCAGAGTGCATCAAACATGATTTAGAGCTTGTTTATGGAAAAGTGCTTATTTCTGCATTTCAATGTTGTAACTTGCTGAAAACTGTCCACGGCGTTCATTTCATCTCAACCTAGACACAGCACAGCAAAAATTGGATATCCAGAGTGCATCAAACATGATTTAGAGCTTGTTTATGGAAAAGTGCTTATTTCTGCATTTCAATGTTGTAACTTGCTGAAAACATGTCCTACAGTGTTTCATTACATCTCGAACTAGACACATACAAAAACATTTTTATCCAGAGTGCATTCAAACATGATTTAGAGCTTGTTTATGGAAAAGTGCTTATTTCTGCATTTCAATGTTGTAACTTGCTGAAAACAGTCTACAGTGTTTCATAACATCTCGAATAAACATAACAAAAACATTTTTTATCCAGAGTGCTTCAAAACATGATTTAGAGCTTGTTTATGGAAAAGTGCTTATTTCTGCATTTCAATGTTTGCAACTTGCTGAAAACTGTCCACGGCGTTCATTTCATCTCAACCTAGACACAGCACAGCAAAAATTGGACATCCAGAGTGCATCAAACATGATTTAGAGCTTGTTTATGGAAAAGTGCTTATTTCTGCATTTCAATGTTGTAACTTGCTGAAAACAGTCTACAGTGTTTTCATAACATCTCGAATAAACATAACAAAAACATTTTTTATCCAGAGTGCTTCAAACATGATTTAGAGCTTGTTTATGGAAAAGTGCTTATTTCTGCATTTCAATGTTGCAACTTGCTGAAAACTGTCCACGGCGTTCATTTCATCTCAACCTAGACACAGCACAGCAAAAATTGGATATCCAGAGTGCATCAAACATGATTTAGAGCTTGTTTATGGAAAAGTGCTTATTTCTGCATTTCAATGTTGTAACTTGCTGAAAACAGTCTACAGTGTTTTCATAACATCTCGAATAAACATAACAAAAACATTTTTTATCCAGAGTGCTTCAAACATGATTTAGAGCTTGTTTATGGAAAAGTGCTTATTTCTGCATTTCAATGTTGCAACTTGCTGAAAACTGTCCACGGCGTTCATTTCATCTCAACCTAGACACAGCACAGCAAAAATTGGATATCCAGAGTGCATCAAACATGATTTAGAGCTTGTTTATGGAAAAGTGCTTATTTCTGCATTTCAATGTTGTAACTTGCTGAAAACAGTCTACAGTGTTTTCATAACATCTCGAATAAACATAACAAAAACATTTTTTATCCAGAGTGCTTCAAACATGATTTAGAGCTTGTTTATGGAAAAGTGCTTATTTCTGCATTTCAATGTTGCAACTTGCTGAAAACTGTCCACGGCGTTCATTTCATCTCAACCTAGACACAGCACAGCAAAAATTGGACATCCAGAGTGCATCAAACATGATTTAGAGCTTGTTTATGGAAAAGTGCTTATTTCTGCATTTCAATGTTGTAACTTGCTGAAAACAGGCTACAGTGTTTTCATAACATCTCGAATAAACATAACAAAAACATTTTTTTATCCAGAGTGCTTCAAACATGATTTAGAGCTTGTTTATGGAAAAGTGCTTATTTCTGCATTTCAATGTTGCAACTTGCTGAAAACTGTCCACGGCGTTCATTTCATCTCAACCTAGACACAGCACAGCAAAGATTGGATATCCAGAGTGCATCAAACATGATTTAGAGCTTGGATATGGAAAAGTGCTTATTTCTGCATTTCAATGTTGCAACTTGCTGAAAACTGTCCACGGCGTTCATTTCAATCTCAACCTAGACACAGCACAGCAAAAATTGGATATCCAGAGTGCATCAAACATGATTTAGAGCTTGTTTATGGAAAAGTGCTTATTTCTGCATTTCAATGTTGCAACTTGCTGAAAACTGTCCACGGCGTTTCATTTCATCTCAACCTAGACACAGCACAGCAAAAATTGGATATCCAGAGTGCATCAAACATGATTTAGAGCTTGTTATGGAAAAGTGCTTATTTCTGCATTTCAATGTTGTAACTTGCTGAAAACAGTCTACAGTGTTTTCATAACATCTCGAATAAACATAACAAAAACATTTTTTTTATCCAGAGTGCTTCAAACATGATTTAGAGCTTGTTTATGGAAAAGTGCTAATTTCTGCATTTCAATGTTGTAACTTGCTGAAAACAGTCTACAGTGTTTCATAACATCTCGAATAAACATAACAAAAACATTTTTTTATCCAGAGTGCTTCAAACATGATTTAGAGCTTGTTTATGGAAAAGTGCTTATTTCTGCATTTCAATGTTGCAACTTGCTGAAAACTGTCCACGGCGTTCATTTCATCTCAACCTAGACACAGCACAGCAAAAATTGGATATCCAGAGTGCATCAAACATGATTTAGAGCTTGTTTATGGAAAAGTGCTTATTTCTGCATTTCAATGTTGCAACTTGCTGAAAACTGTCCACGGCGTTCATTACATCTCAACCTAGACACAGCACAGCAAACATTGGATATCCAGAGTGCATCAAACATGATTTAGAGCTTGTTTATGGAAAAGTGCTTATTTCTGCATTTCAATGTTGCAACTTGCTGAAAACTGTCCACGGCGTTCATTTCATCTCAACCTAGACACAGCACAGCAAAAATTGGATATCCAGAGTGCATCAAACATGATTTAGAGCTTGTTTATGGAAAAGTGCTTATTTCTGCATTTCAATGTTGTAACTTGCTGAAAACAGTCTACAGTGTTTTCATAACATCTCGAATAAACATAACAAAAACATTTTTTTATCCAGAGTGCTTCAAACATGATTTAGAGCTTGTTTATGGAAAAGTGCTTATTTCTGCATTTCAATGTTGCAACTTGCTGAAAACTGTCCACGGCGTTCATTTCATCTCAACCTAGACACAGCACAGCAAAAAATTGGATATCCAGAGTGCATCAAACATGATTTAGAGCTTGTTTATGGAAAAGTGCTTATTTCTGCATTTCAATGTTGTAACTTGCTGAAAACATGTCTACAGTGTTTCATTACATCTCGAATAAACATAACAAAAACATTTTATATCCAGAGTGCTTCAAACATGATTTAGAGCTTGTTTATGGAAAAGTGCTTATTTCTGCATTTCAATGTTGCAACTTGCTGAAAACTGCCCACGGCGTTCATTTCATCTCAACCTAGACACAGCACAGCAAAAATTGGATATCCAGAGTGCATCAAACATGATTTAGAGCTTGTTTATGGAAAAGTGCTTATTTCTGCATTTCAATGTTGCAACTTGCTGAAAACTGTCCACGGCGTTCATTTCATCTCAACCTAGACACAGCACAGCAAAAATTGGATATCCAGAGTGCATCAAACATGATTTAGAGCTTGTTTATGGAAAAGTGCTTATTTCTGCATTTCAATGTTGTAACTTGCTGAAAACAGTCTACAGTGTTTTCATAACATCTCGAATAAACATAACAAAAACATTTTTATCCAGAGTGCTTCAAACATGATTTAGAGCTTGTTTATGGAAAAGTGCTTATTTCTGCATTTCAATGTTGTAAACTTGCTGAAAACTGTCCACAGGCGTTCATTACATCTCAACCTAGACACAGCACAGCAAAACATTTTTTATCCAGAGTGCTTCAAACATGATTTAGAGCTTGTTTATGGAAAAGTGCTTATTTCTGCATTTCAATGTTGCAACTTGCTGAAAACTGTCCACGGCGTTCATTTCATCTCAACCTAGACACAGCACAGCAAAAATTGGACATCCAGAGTGCATCAAACATGATTTAGAGCTTGTTTATGGAAAAGTGCTTATTTCTGCATTTCAATGTTGTAACTTGCTGAAAACAGTCTACAGTGTTTTCATAACATCTCGAATAAACATAACAAAAACATTTTTTTATCCAGAGTGCTTCAAACATGATTTAGAGCTTGTTTATGGAAAAGTGCTTATTTCTGCATTTCAATGTTGCAACTTGCTGAAAACTGTCCACGGCGTTCATTTCATCTCAACCTAGACACAGCACAGCAAAAATTGGATATCCAGAGTGCATCAAACATGATTTAGAGCTTGTTTATGGAAAAGTGCTTATTTCTGCATTTCAATGTTGTAACTTGCTGAAAACAGTCTACAGTGTTTTCATAACATCTCGAATAAACATAACAAAAACATTTTTTATCCAGAGTGCTTCAAACATGATTTAGAGCTTGTTTATGGAAAAGTGCTTATTTCTGCATTTCAATGTTGCAACTTGCTGAAAACTGTCCACGGCGTTCATTTCATCTCAACCTAGACACAGCACAGCAAAAATTGGATATCCAGAGTGCATCAAACATGATTTAGAGCTTGTTTATGGAAAAGTGCTTATTTCTGCATTTCAATGTTGTAACTTGCTGAAAACAGTCTACAGTGTTTTCATAACATCTCGAATAAACATAACAAAAACATTTTTTATCCAGAGTGCTTCAAACATGATTTAGAGCTTGTTTATGGAAAAGTGCTTATTTCTGCATTTCAATGTTGCAACTTGCTGAAAACTGTCCACGGCGTTCATTTCATCTCAACCTAGACACAGCACAGCAAAAATTGGACATCCAGAGTGCATCAAACATGATTTAGAGCTTGTTTATGGAAAAGTGCTTATTTCTGCATTTCAATGTTGCAACTTGCTGAAAACTGTCCACGGCGTTCATTTCATCTCAACCTAGACACAGCACAGCAAAAATTGGATATCCAGAGTGCATCAAACATGATTTAGAGCTTGTTTATGGAAAAGTGCTTATTTCTGCATTTCAATGTTGCAACTTGCTGAAAACTGTCCACGGCGTTCATTTCATCTCAACCTAGACACAGCACAGCAAAAATTGGATATCCAGAGTGCATCAAACATGATTTAGAGCTTGTTTATGGAAAAGTGCTTATTTCTGCATTTCAATGTTGTAACTTGCTGAAAACAGTCTACAGTGTTTTCATAACATCTCGAATAAACATAACAAAAACATTTTTTATCCAGAGTGCTTCAAACATGATTTAGAGCTTGTTTATGGAAAAGTGCTTATTTCTGCATTTCAATGTTGCAACTTGCTGAAAACTGTCCACAGGCGTTTCATTACATCTCAACCTAAACATAACAAAAACATTTTTTATCCAGAGTGCTTCAAACATGATTTAGAGCTTGTTTATGGAAAAGTGCTTATTTCTGCATTTCAATGTTGCAACTTGCTGAAAACTGTCCACGGCGTTCATTTCATCTCAACCTAGACACAGCACAGCAAAAATTGGATATCCAGAGTGCATCAAACATGATTTAGAGCTTGTTTATGGAAAAGTGCTTATTTCTGCATTTCAATGTTGTAACTTGCTGAAAACAGTCCACGGCGTTCATTACATCTCGAACCTAGACACACACACAAAAATTTGATATCCAGAGTGCTTCAAACATGATTTAGAGCTTGTTTATGGAAAAGTGCTTATTTCTGCATTTCAATGTTGCAACTTGCTGAAAACTGTCCACGGCGTTCATTTCATCTCAACCTAGACACAGCACAGCAAAAATTGGATATCCAGAGTGCATCAAACATGATTTAGAGCTTGTTTATGGAAAAGTGCTTATTTCTGCATTTCAATGTTGTAACTTGCTGAAAACAGTCTACAGTGTTTTCATAACATCTCGAATAAACATAACAAAAACATTTTTTATCCAGAGTGCTTCAAACATGATTTAGAGCTTGTTTATGGAAAAGTGCTTATTTCTGCATTTCAATGTTGCAACTTGCTGAAAACTGTCCACGGCGTTCATTTCATCTCAACCTAGACACAGCACAGCAAAAATTGGATATCCAGAGTGCATCAAACATGATTTAGAGCTTGTTTATGGAAAAGTGCTTATTTCTGCATTTCAATGTTGCAACTTGCTGAAAACTGTCCACGGCGTTCATTTCATCTCAACCTAGACACAGCACAGCAAAAATTGGATATCCAGAGTGCATCAAACATGATTTAGAGCTTGTTTATGGAAAAGTGCTTATTTCTGCATTTCAATGTTGTAACTTGCTGAAAACAGTCTACAGTGTTTTCATAACATCTCGAATAAACATAACAAAAACATTTTTTATCCAGAGTGCTTCAAACATGATTTAGAGCTTGTTTATGGAAAAGTGCTTATTTCTGCATTTCAATGTTGCAACTTGCTGAAAACTGTCCACGGCGTTCATTTCATCTCAACCTAGACACAGCACAGCAAAAATTGGATATCCAGAGTGCATCAAACATGATTTAGAGCTTGTTTATGGAAAAGTGCTTATTTCTGCATTTCAATGTTGCAACTTGCTGAAAACTGTCCACGGCGTTCATTTCATCTCAACCTAGACACAGCACAGCAAAAATTGGATATCCAGAGTGCATCAAACATGATTTAGAGCTTGTTTATGGAAAAGTGCTTATTTCTGCATTTCAATGTTGTAACTTGCTGAAAACAGTCTACAGTGTTTTCATAACATCTCGAATAAACATAACAAAAACATTTTTTATCCAGAGTGCTTCAAACATGATTTAGAGCTTGTTTATGGAAAAGTGCTTATTTCTGCATTTCAATGTTGCAACTTGCTGAAAACTGTCCACGGCGTTCATTTCATCTCAACCTAGACACAGCACAGCAAAAATTGGATATCCAGAGTGCATCAAACATGATTTAGAGCTTGTTTATGGAAAAGTGCTTATTTCTGCATTTCAATGTTGTAACTTGCTGAAAACAGTCTACAGTGTTTTCATAACATCTCGAATAAACATAACAAAAACATTTTTTTATCCAGAGTGCTTCAAACATGATTTAGAGCTTGTTTATGGAAAAGTGCTTATTTCTGCATTTCAATGTTGCAACTTGCTGAAAACTGTCCACAGGCGTTCATTTCATCTCAACCTAGACACAGCACAGCAAAAATTGGATATCCAGAGTGCATCAAACATGATTTAGAGCTTGTTTATGGAAAAGTGCTTATTTCTGCATTTCAATGTTTCAAATTGCTGAAAACTGTCCACGGCGTTCATTTCATCTCAACCTAGACACAGCACAGCAAAAATTGGATATCCATAGTGCATCAACATGATTTAGAGCTTGTTTATGGAAAAGTGCTTATTTCTGCATTTCAATGTTGTAACTTGCTGAAAACAGTCTACAGTGTTTTCATAACATCTCGAATAAACATAACAAAAACATTTTTTATCCAGAGTGCTTCAAACATGATTTAGAGCTTGTTTATGGAAAAGTGCTTATTTCTGCATTTCAATGTTGCAACTTGCTGAAAACTGTCCACGGCGTTCATTTCATCTCAACCTAGACACAGCACAGCAAAAATTGGATATCCAGAGTGCATCAAACATGATTTAGAGCTTGTTTATGGAAAAGTGCTTATTTCTGCATTTCAATGTTGTAACTTGCTGAAAACAGTCTACAGTGTTTTCATAACATCTCGAATAAACATAACAAAAACATTTTTTATCCAGAGTGCTTCAAACATGATTTAGAGCTTGTTTATGGAAAAGTGCTTATTTCTGCATTTCAATGTTGCAACTTGCTGAAAACTGTCCACGGCGTTCATTTCATCTCAACCTAGACACAGCACAGCAAAAATTGGATATCCAGAGTGCATCAAACATGATTTAGAGCTTGTTTATGGAAAAGTGCTTATTTCTGCATTTCAATGTTGTAACTTGCTGAAAACAGTCTACAGTGTTTTCATAACATCTCGAATAAACATAACAAAAACATTTTTTTATCCAGAGTGCTTCAAACATGATTTAGAGCTTGTTTATGGAAAAGTGCTTATTTCTGCATTTCAATGTTGCAACTTGCTGAAAACTGTCCACGGCGTTCATTTCATCTCAACCTAGACACAGCACAGCAAAAATTGGATATCCAGAGTGCATCAAACATGATTTAGAGCTTGTTTATGGAAAAGTGCTTATTTCTGCATTTCAATGTTGTAACTTGCTGAAAACTGTCCTACAGTGTTTCATTACATCTCGAACCTAGACACAGCACAGCAAAAATTTGGATATCCTGAGTGTTTCAAACATGATTTAGAGCTTGTTTATGGAAAAGTGCTTATTTCTGCATTTCAATGTTGCAACTTGCTGAAAACAGTCTACAGTGTTTTCATAACATCTCGAATAAACATAACAAAAACATTTTTTATCCAGAGTGCTTCAAACATGATTTAGAGCTTGTTTATGGAAAAGTGCTTATTTCTGCATTTCAATGTTGCAACTTGCTGAAAACTGTCCACGGCGTTCATTTCATCTCAACCTAGACACAGCACAGCAAAAATTGGATATCCAGAGTGCATCAAACATGATTTAGAGCTTGTTTATGGAAAAGTGCTTATTTCTGCATTTCAATGTTGTAACTTGCTGAAAACAGTCTACAGTGTTTTCATAACATCTCGAATAAACATAACAAAAACATTTTTTTATCCAGAGTGCTTCAAACATGATTTAGAGCTTGTTTATGGAAAAGTGCTTATTTCTGCATTTCAATGTTGCAACTTGCTGAAAACTGTCCACGGCGTTCATTTCATCTCAACCTAGACACAGCACAGCAAAAATTGGATATCCAGAGTGCATCAAACATGATTTAGAGCTTGTTTATGGAAAAGTGCTTATTTCTGCATTTCAATGTTGCAACTTGCTGAAAACTGTCCACGGCGTTCATTTCATCTCAACCTAGACACAGCACAGCAAAAATTGGATATCCAGAGTGCATCAAACATGATTTAGAGCTTGTTTATGGAAAAGTGCTTATTTCTGCATTTCAATGTTGTAACTTGCTGAAAACAGTCTACAGTGTTTTCATAACATCTCGAATAAACATAACAAAAACATTTTTTTATCCAGAGTGCTTCAAACATGATTTAGAGCTTGTTTATGGAAAAGTGCTTATTTCTGCATTTCAATGTTGCAACTTGCTGAAAACTGTCCACGGCGTTCATTTCATCTCAACCTAGACACAGCACAGCAAAAATTGGACTTCCAGAGTGCATCAAACATGATTTAGAGCTTGTTTATGGAAAAGTGCTTATTTCTGCATTTCAATGTTGTAACTTGCTGAAAACAGTCTACAGTGTTTTCATAACATCTCGAATAAACATAACAAAAACATTTTTTATCCAGAGTGCTTCAAACATGATTTAGAGCTTGTTTATGGAAAAGTGCTTATTTCTGCATTTCAATGTTGCAACTTGCTGAAAACTGTCCACGGCGTTCATTTCATCTCAACCTAGACACAGCACAGCAAAAATTGGATATCCAGAGTGCATCAAACATGATTTAGAGCTTGTTTATGGAAAAGTGCTTATTTCTGCATTTCAATGTTGTAACTTGCTGAAAACAGTCTACAGTGTTTTCATAACATCTCGAATAAACATAACAAAAACATTTTTTATCCAGAGTGCTTCAAACATGATTTAGAGCTTGTTTATGGAAAAGTGCTTATTTCTGCATTTCAATGTTGCAACTTGCTGAAAACTGTCCACGGCGTTCATTTCATCTCAACCTAGACACAGCACAGCAAAAATTGGATATCCAGAGTGCATCAAACATGATTTAGAGCTTGTTTATGGAAAAGTGCTTATTTCTGCATTTCAATGTTGCAACTTGCTGAAAACTGTCCACGGCGTTCATTTCATCT